>NC_092716.1:254978564-255278564 GCF_047496885.1 Scyliorhinus torazame
GGGGGGAAAAGGGTAGCGGGGCACAAAATAAGGCAGGAAGTGAGGATGAACAGCAGGAGAACGCTTCCAGAAGACACCAGTTTAAACTTGGACCATGACACCATGTTAAAATTGCTGAATATTGGCCGCTCGATGATAGTACAGTAGATTAGGAAGAGCCACGCCACCAACCAATCTCCCTCTTTGAAGAATCGCTCTACGGCTCCGATCTTGCCCCGACACCCGATTCCTCGCCCCATCGGTGAACGCATTCTGGAAATCCAGGGGATGGAGAATCCCGCCCATCATACCATCAACACAGGGTTAGGGATATGAAATAGGAGGTCCTCAGCATATAAGGACACACGGTGCTCTCCAGCTCGAAGGATAACCTGTAGCAATGTGGATGGCTTTAAGGCTATTGACAGGGGTCTATTGCCTGGGCAGAGAGTAATGCAGACAGAGGACCCTCTAGACGGGTTTACTTGGATAAAAGGAAGTAGTGGTTTACAGAGTTAGTTTGCACCCTCGCGGCAGGGGACGTATAAAGAAGGCAAATCCATGAAGTAAGTTTTGGGCCAAATCCAAATTGACCGAAAATTGCAAACAGATAGTCCCACTCCAACCAGTCAAACGGCCCAAATTAAAGTCTGCTTAACGGCACGTTTAGCGGGGTGGTCTGCAGCGGCAAGAAATGCCCCACTATCCAATGACACCTTGCCGCTTTTTGGGCCTCGGAGAGTTTCACCCCACCGAGGCCGCACGTGGAGGGGCAGGAAAGGCTCCTCGCAGATCAGGGTTCCATTTTAGAAGGCTGCCCCAATCATCCTCCACCACACACCCCCCCCCCTACCCCCACCCACCCCACCACCTTCAGGCACCACCCACCCCCCCCACCCACCCCTGCCCCCATTCTTTGTCCCCCCCACAACGCACAACTTTTGGAAGCCCCCGGGATTCCCTGCTCACTTCCCCTCGACCAGGCAAGTCCCCTCCGGGCCCAACCCAGGCAGCGTCAACTTGGTACCTGGGCACCCTGGCAGAGTCATTCCTGGCACCCTGGCAGAGTCATTACTGGCACACTAGCCGAAGCACGCCGGGCTGAATCGCGCCTACGATCTTCTCCGTTAAGTGAAATACAGAGACGGGCAGGGTAAATCATCCCAAAGTAATTCCTTTCTTGTGCATCATTTACTTTTTTTAAAATTTAGAGTACCTAATTCATTTGATCCAATTAAGGGGCAATTTAGTGTGGCCAATCCACAGTGTAGCCTGCACAGCTTTGGGTTGTGAGAGCGAAACCCTCGCAGACACGGGGAGAATGTGCAAACTCCACTCGGACAGTGACCCAGGGCCGGGATCAAACCTGAGATCTCGGTGCCGTGAGTCAGCAGTGCTGTACATCGTGGACTTGATGTTGTTGAATGCTACACGCCTCCTTGCCCAGTCTGCACTCATGGTCTCGGTAGATCCTGATTGAGAGGCCGTGGTAAGTAACGTCATGGTGCTCCTATGCCCACTGAAAAACAAGCTCCTCAGCTCTGTAGTGATGGAACTGGGCTACAATGGCTCACAGGGGGTCACGATGGTGAGGTTTCGGCCGGAGACACAGTGGGCTCGGTCTAGCTGCAGGAGATTAGGGAATGGACCTTCGGCCATCACCTTTCTGAATAATTCTGACATAGACTCTGTTGGGGCTCAGCCTTCAGTCTCTTCTGGTGTTAGAACAACAATGCGTAAGTTTTGTCTTCTTGACCAGTTTTCCAGACGGTCGATTTTGCCCCTCAACGACACGTTCTCCTTAATCACCGCAGTCAGCCTGGACTACAGGGTACTGATTCTGCAGCTACACTCCGAAAGGGCCACCTTTATGTTGGTAAGGGTGCTGTCATGAGAGTGGACAGCCAAACGACTAGTGCTGAGTGGCATGTGAGAGTACCTTTAAGACATGGATTTTTAAGCAATGTACCTTTAAGAAAACAGTGATGCCAGAGAGTGGGTGGAGCTGAGGTCAGGTCAGCCATTTTGCAGTTTAGTTTTGCAGTTTGAAAAAGCAGCTTGTGTGTGTCAGTGTGTTTCTAGAGAGTTGCAGTTTAAAAAGAGCTGGTGTGTGTCTGTGTTTGCAGTGAGCTGGATCTCTGCCATGTTAGACTATCTCTGGATCATTTGGGTGATTTAAACTCATAATAGTCAAGCCTTTAACCTGATGTGATTCTGTTTAAAGGTGTTAAGTCTCTTGGAAGTTTGAAGGAACATTTTGAGGAATGATTTACTGTTGCAATATTTTCTGAGTTATCTTTGAAGTAAGGGGTATTAAGAGATCCAATGTTTATTTAAGATGTTAAGTTGAGTTCATGGAATAAACATTGTTTTGTGTTTAAAAACCCACGTGTCCATAATTGTAATCCCACTCCTAGGGAACAAGCCGTGTGCTAGGAAAAGCAACAAATAGATTAAAGGGGGAGGTTGGTTGAACTCCATGATACATTTTGAGGTTCTGAACATGCCTCGCCCATAACACTGAGGGAGGACCGAATAGGATCCAACGATTCTTCTAACACATTTTTCAACTTCAGAGCCGAACTTCGTGAGGATTTGTTGAGCTCAGTGACCAGAATTTCGCTTAGAGTTGTGGGGACGAACTTAACGTCAATGTTTACGAAGCTGTGTGAGGATGCCTACTTATCAAGAGAGTGGTCAATGGACTTCATGCAGACTATAATGAACACCCTAAGAAAGAAGCTATGTTGAAGAACTGACTTTCGTACAATTAGTCTGATTCAACATGACCTTTGATGCATGGCTGGAGTTATAAGAAAGAGAATGGGTGAGAGGACATAGAACTACGGTGGAGATAACCAGTTTGGATTCCAAGGAGGAAGAGGTATGAGAAAAGCAAATGGTATTCCAAGATTAATGAGTGAATGTAGTTTAGGATTTGGCAGGAATTATGCCCTCTAACCTCTGAGGTTCCAGGAATAGTAACTGGGGTGGGGAAAGGGTACCCCAAAGATTCACTGGGCAACCATCCATGCACCCCACCCCCCGGACCTCCCTCCCCCCTCCCACCCCGGATGTTCCCAGGTGAGGATTACATGGAGATTGTCCAGGACGTTCAAACTTCCATTGGCCAATTGTCCTGTACTGGGAACCACCGGAAAGTACAATTAAAATTGGAAACTTTGGATGGTTCCGACTATCTTACAATAATAGTTACCCAAGAAAAATTAGAAGAATTTAAACCACTTCTAACTCCCAGGTATGAATCTTATTCCACACCCCTCCTCCGCAATGCCCAAAGTGACTCCCGGAGCCCCCAATGAACTCCTCATGACCTCACCCCCCCCCCCTGACCAATTCCCCAAACCCCACTCCTCCACTGACCACCCGACCCCCTGACTGCCGATCCAAACCCTCGAAACACCTGTCTACCATCCAACCAACCCACTCCCTACTTCCACCTCCCTAACCACCTGACCTCTACCCTGACGGCCCTCCCCCATCCATAGCGCCAACCTCCTAACCAGCCACAATTGACCCCTGACCACCCCTCCCCTAACCGTCCCCCTAACTAACTGACACCACCCCCCCATGTGCCACCAAATGACCTCCCACCCCCCCAACTGACCCCCCCCCGACCAAACTCCCAACTCCGAATAACCCTCCTCACTGACCACTCAAACTCCCTCTCTGACCAGCCCTCCCACCCTGCCACTGACCAACGAGCCCAGCCCCAACCGACCCCCACCACTGGTCATCCGACCCCCAACCACCACTGACTAACCAATCCACTTCCAATCAGCCCCCACAGCACAAATATCTCCCCTCACGCCACTGATTAAGGTCAACAGCACAGTCCAGAAAATGTGGACCATTTCCCATACCTTGGGAGACCCCTTTTGATGAAGGCAGACATAAACAACAAAGTTCATCATTGCTTCCAACATGTCAGCTCTTCAGCCTTCAGTGAACGTAGGAAAAGAATATTCGAGGACTAGGATCTCAAACAGGAGATCAAGGACCTGGTTTAACAGGTAACAGCGAACTCCCTGTCTGCAAGTACCTCAGAATGTCGGCCTGGACAGCCGACAGCAGGTACGTCAGTACCACCACTCGCACCTTCGCAAGATCCTCCAAACCCAGGAACAAGAAAAGCATTCTAACAGCAGAATATCCTCCCAAGGCAACTTGCCTCATATCAAGGTGCTAATCACACAAAACCGGCTCCGCTGATGGGAGCTGTTGTTTCTATGCCTGACATCAGACTCCCAAAGCAACTGGATCTCTGTTGCAGAAACGCTTTAAGGGTGTCCTCAAAACACCCCTGAAGAGGTGCCCGCCGACTCACGGGAGACCCTGGCAAAATCAAGGTGCCGGGTGGGAGCGCACAAACCTCCAAACAACCCACCTGCCACACCTTTCAAGCACCCCACCTGCCCTGCATGTGGCAGAGTCGGTAGATCACGCATTGGACGTACCAGACATCTCAGAACCGATCTAATCAAAGCGAGAGCCATTGCTCCTTGATCCTGAGGGACTGCCTGAGAGAAGAGAAGACGTATAATGCTGGCACTAAATGTGATTATTTCTAATTACCGAGGACTGCTGAAATATCCCCCCTTGTGAAACAAGGACTGAGTAGTCCATGCTTCTTACCGAATTCAGGTACGACTCACTACTTTGCTCACTTATGTTTGCTAGAAGCCATCTTCAGTCACACACAGGGACAGATCCTCTGCAGGCAAAAGGAGCCTGTCCAGGCACTGCGCCTTTTTTGAATTAAACAGAAGTGTAAGGGGCAATAGATCCCTGATTCATTCTCCCTGGCAATGCTTCAAATGTAGTCAACTTCCCAACAAATCAACACCCTCTTCTCATGCGGTATAAGTTGTCGCTCCCTTTTGAAATTTGGCATTCTTCCGTCAGTCCTGATGAGTGCAAAATGAAAACCTTCGACAGCATGCTTCATTCTTCATCATCGGCAGCATCATTATGGGCGGCAGGGCGGCACAATGGTTAGCACTGTTGCTTCACAGCACCAGGGTCCTGGGTTCGATTCCCGGCTTGGATCACTGTCTGCACATTCTCCCCGTGTCTGCGTGGGTTTCCACCGGGTGCTCCGGTTTCCTCCCACAAGTCCCGAAAGACGTGCTTGTTGGGTGAATCGGACATTCTGAATTCTCCCTCAGTGTGCCCGCACAGGCGCCGGAATGTGGTAACTAGGGGCTTTTCACAGTAACTTCATTGCAGTGTTAATGTGACATGAATAAACATTGTTGTTACTATCATCAAAACTCACAAACTGGTTATGGGCTGGAGTCAAGCGCTTTCGGAAAAGTATCAACGTATACAAAAATAAAAGCTTCAACTTTCATTTTCGCAGATAATTTGGCTGGATTTTTGTCCGTCTTACGGGTGCAACATCCTCGTGCAGGATGAGTCTACTGAGACTGACGATATGTTGCAACTGAGGGAAGCATGAATGAGAAATATGCAGCTAATCTTGTGTGAGACATTCCCGAGTACATGAGAATCTCTGTTCCAAGGAGGCAAATTCCACAGACAACCTGATGAATCGAACAGTCAGGGTGAACAGAGGCCATCGCGTTTTTATTGATCGGTCATCGAATACGGAGGGGAAGACCTCGGGCCCATAATGCCTGAGGCCAGATGCACCAATGAATGCTGTGTAAGATATCAACCGAGTCAAAAGAAATTGCTCTGTCCAGGATTTACTTGCAGCAAAGCTATTCACTTTCTCTCGGTGATGTGCATCTGCAGTCCGACTCACGGTGCTCCAACGCCAACGCAGAGGCTCCTCAAGGCAACTTGGAGGGAAAGTTTGAAACAACCAGTCACAATCTGACTGAAGGAGTATTCCAATTTGGGTTGTGCGGTGTGACATTTTTTAATGATCAAAGTAAATCAACAGGAGCACTGCCAGGGTGGCAATGCCAAGGGTCAAGACCTGAGAGATGGGGGGGGGAGGGGAGATATGAAGGGCGGAGTGCCAATAAAGCCGTCAGATGTGCATGTCAGGCTGCAGTGCTTGAGACGAGATTGCGTTATTGGAACGAAAGCCTGAGGCCTACTCTGTAATGTCCAGTGAAAGCACACGGAATGCACAGAGGCACCATACACACAAAGCCCGAAAAGGCTGAATTCAACGTAGCTGAGGGGAGATTCAAATAATGACATCCCCAAGCCCAAACAGTACTGGGAGTCTGACTGCTCTCATGGGCATTGCAAAAGAGGACTTCTGACGTCTCGGTTTTCCACACCACCCTCTAAATTGGAAAATGCCTTCAGCTGAGTGAGGCCAAAGTGTTAATGGGTTCTTGGTGTTAAAAGTGCCATGCTCTTCTTTCTGCATCTCTCAGCAATTAACTCGCTGTTTCCGCACTATTTCGAATTTGTTGGACAAAATATGCTCAGGGAACCGGGAGTCTTTTTGACAGCTATTTAAAACTGCGCTGCATCTATTATCTGTAATTGTTCGCTCTGACAAAGCGCCTAAAGCTCCTAATGAGCTTGCTTGCAACTATTCGGTGTCCCGAGAGGTAACGTTCTAGACGGTACAAAAGATGAGGATAAGTGGAAACATATTAGATTGGCGCATTTGCAACATGAGATTCAGGTTGAGGGCAGCATGGTGGCGCAGTGGTTAGCACTGCTGCTTCAGGAAGAGAGCGGTCGTGGGTGGAGAAGCTCCTGGAGGACGCAGGTCTCGATGGTAGTCGCTAGGGTGAGGCGCTTTATTTTGAGGAGCTGTTGGCGTAGGGTGTCCGAGATGACCCCAAAAACTATCTGATCCCGAATCATGGAGTCGGAGGTGGCCTCATAGCTGCAGGACTGCGCGAGGATACGGAGGTGAGTCAAGTAAGATTGGAAAGGCTCATCCTTACCCTGCAGGCGCTGCTGGAAGAGGTACCTCTCGAAGCTCTCATTAACTTCCACACTGAAGTGTTCCTCGAACTTTAGAAGCACCGTCTTGTATTTTGTCTTGTCCTCTCCTTCCGCGAATGCCAGGGAGTTATAGATGTGGATGGCATGTTGCCCCACCGTGGAGAGGAGGAGGGCGATCTTCCTGGTGTCCGATGCATTCTCCCTTTCTGTGGCTTCGAGGAAGAGCTGGAAGCGCTGTTTAAACAGCTTCCAGTTTACGCCGAGATTACCAGCGATTTGGAGCGGCTGCGGCGGGCTGATGTTTTCCATGGAGCAGGGTGGCGGATTTCTGAAAGGGTGCAGGTAGGTCTCACAGTCGCTGGTTTGCGTCCACTACTGGTATCATGTCGTGTTGGGTGTTCTGATACACAAATGATCCAACACGGTTGTAGATGGTACAACTCTGATTTATTGTCTTAAACAATAACAACTAATAACTGCTGGCTGAGCTTCGTGCTTCACCAGCTAACCTGTGGACCCAGCCCTTTCACTATCTTAGTGAGGCACTCAGTACATGGTCTATGTCTGAGTGGCGCGCTGTGAGCTCTGTGCTCTGAGCTATCTCCTGGTAGAATGAGCGGGAACTGTGGTGTTCACTGTTTTATAGTGCGTGTGCTCTCACTGGTGATTGGCTGTGATGTTGTGTGTGTGTTGGTTGGTCCGTCGACCTGTCCATCAGTGTGTGTGTGATTGCACCATGATATGTTAATGTGGATATCATGACACAAAGATGGAACACACTCCCACTCTCCCTCGCGGGGGGAGTCCAGACAATCAAAATGAACGTACTGCCCAGGTATCTCTTTCTACTTAGACCCATTCCGACCAACATCCCTATGGCCTTTTTCAAAGCACTGGACAAACTAATCATGGCGTTCATTTGGGGGGGGGGGAAGAAAGTTAGGATCCCCATGAAGGTCCTACAAAAAATAAAAATCAGGGGTGGCTAGCCCTCCCAAACCTACAATTCTACCACTGGGCGGCGACGGCCGAGTGAATAAGGGGATGGATCAAGGAGCCAGAAGCCAAGTGGGTGCGCGCGGAAGAGGCCTCCTGCATGGGGACCTCCCTCCGGGCCCTCGCCACGGCAGCACTCCCATCCCCATCCCCACCCACAAAACATTACAGCAGCCCGGTGGTGATAGCCACCCTCCAATCCTGGAACCAACTACGGCAGCAATTTGGTCTGACCAAAATGTCGGACAAAGCTCCCATCTGCAATAGCCATAGGTTCACACCAGCGCTGACTGACGCCACCTTCAAAAGGTGGGGGCAGGACGGAGGGACACTGACAGTCAGGGACCTATACACGGACGGCAGGATCGCAACACTGGGCGAACTGACAGAGAAATTCCAGCTAGCCAGGGGGAACGAGCTAAGGTATCTACAACTCAAAAACTTCCTACGAAAGGAGACAAGGATGTATCCACAACCGCCACAACAGACACTAGTGGAAGAGTTACTGGGCGCAAGCATCCTAGATAAAGGGAACTGCAACAACATGTGTGGCCGACTGGTAGAAAGGGCTGACACCGTACTGGACGCAACAAGAAAGGAATGGGAGGAGGAACTGGGGATTGAAATGGGGTGGGGACTCTGGAGCGAAGCACTGCACAGGATCAACACCACCTCCGCGTGCGCAAGGCTCAGCCTGACGCAGCTAAAAGTGGTACATAGAGCCCACTTAACAAGAACCCGTCTGAGTAGGTTCTTCCCGGTGGTGGAGGATAGATGTGAGCGGTGCCAAGGAGGCCCGGCCAACTATACCCACATGTTCTGGTCTTGCCTCAGACTTGCGGGGTACTGAACAGCCTTCTTCGAGGCAATGTCCAAAGTGGTGGGGGTGAGGGTGGAGCCATGCCCGAAAGTGGTGGTCTTCGGGATTTCAGACCAGCCAGATCTATTCCTGGGGAGGAGGGCAGACGCCCTTGCCTTTGCCTCCCTGATCGCCCGCCATAGAATCCTGTTCGGCTGGTGGTCAGCAGCACCACCCAAAGCTGCAGGCTGGCTGTCCGACTTCTCGGAATCTCTCCAAATGGAGAAAATCAAATTCGCCATCCGAGGGTCAGACGACGGCTTCCACAGAGCGTGGGAGCCATTCACCCAATTGTTCCGGGACCTGTTTGTGGCCAACGAACAAGCAGAAGAATAGCCAGGTAGCCAAGAAACAGGGGAAAGTAGCCAAAGCATGAGTGGGAGAGATAGACCGGGAGAGGGGGGGGGGGGAACAGCTAAACCTACGAGGACAGTAAGGTGAACCACAGGAGGGGGGGAGGGGGAGAGGGAAGGGACAGGGAGCAAGAGAGGAGAACAAGTGGGGGGGAGGCAGGGAAATGAGAGCCGGAAGGAGGGCACGGGATACGATAACAAACTTGGCATCTCCAGGAACAGAGAACAAGGAGAATCCGGGCGAAAGACGGGAGGAACGGCTGAAGCGGAGGTGAGCGCGAGACGACAACGGCAGCGAGATCCGTCCGGGAGAAGCAAGTGACCACACCAACACCAAACCCATTCGAGTATTGCCCTCTGTAATTGTTTCTCCGGCACCGGAAGGTATATTTACCTCCCCAGTCTCCCCCCGCCCCCCTACCCCCCACAAACAGTCACCTACTTAGGTGTGTAAATTATTTTGCCAGTTGTACAGAGTTGCTGGTGTTGAGCTGGTGCACAATACCCGACCAGTTATTCTATTTTATTTTTTATTATTACTTTTTTTTTGGTATGTATGGGTGTGCCCTTCTCTTCTATATATATATATATGTATTTCTTATCCTGTGTACATAACGATAAATATACTTTGTTCAAAAACCCAATAAAGACATTTATTAAAAAAGCACTGCTGCCTCACGGCGCCGAGGACCCAGGGTCCCTGTCCCTGTGGAGTGAGCACATTCTCCCCGTGTCTGCGTGGGTCTCACCCTCACAGCCCAAAGATGTGTAGGGTAGGTGGGTTGGCCACGCTAAATTGCCCTTTAATTGGAAAGCAAATTTATATTAATTATCCACGTGAATGCGCTGCAGTGTTGATGTCCGTGTTCAGGACAAGTCACTTGCCCAAAGCCACCACCTCAGGCAAACTAAGAATCCTGGAAAATTGTATTTAAACTGTGGCAGAATCCTGAAGCAGGATTTGTAAACCTGTTTCAGCACCTGGCCGGTTCTGCTTGCTTTCCATCAGCCTTTGCTATTTCTATTTCTTCCGCAATGTTGCAATTCCTCACAAGACAGTTTATAAACTTGCAGCAGCACTTACCAATTTGTGCCAGGCAGTAAATGTTTATATGTTACTAGCTGTGTCAAGCACTGTGATAAAGAACTTTAGTCTCTGCCGCTTGCCATGCTCAAGGCTTGGCCAAAGCACAGCCAGCAAGCCGGAACTGGCCAAAAGCAGCACGTTGCAGGAAAGGTAATATTACTCCAAACACTGCAGGTAATTCACCTACTTTTTTTTTTCTTGCAGCTGTTTTTATCACCATGGTAAAGTGCACCGGAGATCGAGGTCCAAGAAAGCAGCTTGAAAGTCTACCCATGTCATCCAATGTATAAACTGTTCAAAGTCAAATCCAAAATGTCGAAATGACGTAGAATGTGCAGCACAGAAATGGACCATTCACCAAATCAGTCCATGTCGTCGTTTACGCTCCACACTGGTCTTGACCCGCCCTCCTTCATCGAACCCCAATCGGCATACTTTCCCTCAAGTACTTACAGAACTTAATCTTCAATGCGTCAATGCAGTTCCCCTCAACCACTCCAGGTAGGAGAGTTCCAGTTCCTAATTGTTCACTGGTTTCTTCTGCATTTCTTATTCGACTATTAGTCCATCGATATTCGTGACACCTAGTCGAGAATGCTTCTCCCATTTGAAATATTTGTGCTCCAGTTATCTTATCAAACCTCTTCATCCTTTTGATGGTCCCTTTTAGGTTATCCCTTAGCCTTCTCTTTTTTTTTAGAGAAAAGAGGCCAAGCTGTTTATTAATTACAAAGTACAAGTTAGTTTCAAACTGCCCTCTGGCAAAGGAAACAAAATCTATTTGCTGTGAAGATTCCAAAGGGGGTTGAACGCGCAGCGGAGGGTCTTCTCCCTCAAGCCCTCCTTCACTCCTTCACCCAACCCCACCCCTCTGATACCAATCCCCCATAAACCCCCTTAACGCCTCCTCTTCACTGCTCCCACACTCCACCAGAACTCTGGCACAAGAGACAAAATTCTAGAAACAAACAGAGAAACAAAGAAAATAGAGTAAGGAGGAGGCCATTCGGCCCTTCGAGCCTGTTCCGCCATTCATTATGATCATGGCTGATCATCAAGTTCAATACCCTGATCCCACCTTCCCCCCATATCCCTTGGTCCCTTTAGCCCCAAGAGCTATATCTAATTCCTTCTTGAAATCACACAACATTTTGGCCTCAACTACTTTCTGTGGTAGCGAATTCCACAGATTCACCACTCTCTGGGTGAAGAAATGTCTCCTCACCTCAGTCCTAAAAGGTTTACCCCTTATCCTCCATCTATGACCCCTAGTTCTGGACTCCCCCACCATCGGGAACATTCTTTCTGAATCTATCCTGTCTAATCCGGTTAGAAGTTTAAGTTTGTATGAGATTCCCTCTCACTCTTCTAAACTCCAAACTTATATAAGCTGAAAGTTTATATAAACCACATCCACCGGTTCTCCCTGGTCAACTCTACTAGTTACATCTTCAAAGAATGCCACTAGATTTGTCAAGTTTCATAAATCCATTTTGACTTTGTCTGATTATACCACTGCTTTCCAAGTGCTGTGTTATGAAGTCCTTGACAATGGACTCTCGCAACTTCCCTACTATCGATGTTAGGCTCACTGGTCTATAGGTCCCTGTTTTCCCTCTACCTCCCTTTTTGAATAGCAGGCTTATATTAGCTACCCTCCAATCTGTAGGAACCATTCCAGGGTCCAAAGAATTTTGGAAAATAACCACTGTTGTGTTCTAGTATGTTGCAATGATTGAGTCAGTGCACCAGAGAATGTCTTGTTCGTGACTTGTTAAAAATGTATTCATTTCCAATAACGTGGGAAGGAAAGCAATAATAATACTACTAAACTATGAAATGGTGATAACTATAATATGAGAGCTAATACAAAACACGACTATTCACGACAATTCCTAACCCCAGACTCCTCGATGCTGCAGTATCAACGTGGTACATCTCTACTGCCACCTGCTGGTTGGAGGTCTAACATGTTAACATATAGAATTGCTTATGCATATCATTACAGCTACCCACGGATCTACTATTTCTAGGGCCACTTCCTTAAACCCTGGGATGAAGATTATCAGGCCCTGGAGATTTGTCCGCCTTTAATTTCCCAAAAACCATTTCTCTACTAATACTGATTTCCTTCATCTCCTCACTAAAACTTGTGTTTCTCAGAACCTCCGGCACATTATTCATGTCTTCCTTTGTGAAGACAGAAGCAAAGTACCAATTTAGTTCCTCAGCCATTTCTTTGTTCCCCGTTATGAATTTCCCCATTTCTGACTGTAAAAAGAATTATGTGTCATTATCCTGGGATTTCCACTGGATTGGATTGGATTTGTTTATTGTCACATGTACCGAGGTACAGTGAAAAGTATTTTTCTGCGAGCAGCTCAACAGATCATTAAGCACATGGGAAGAAAAGGGAATTATAGAAAATACTAATAGGGCAACACAAGATATACAATGTAACTACATAAGCACCGGCATCGGGTGAAGCATACAGGGTGTAGTGTTAATGAGGTCAGTCCATAAGAGGGTCATTTAGGAGTCTGGTGACAGCGGGGAAGAAGCCGTTTTTGAATATGTCCGTGCGTGTTCTCAGACTTCTGTATCTCCTGCCCGACGGAAGAAGGTGGAAGAGTGAGTAAGCTGGGTGGGAGGGGTCTTTGGTTATGCTGCCCGCTTTCCCCAGGCAGCGGGAGGTGTAAATAGAGTCAATGGATGGGAGGCAGGTTCATGTGATGGACTGGGCAGTGTTCACGACTCTCTGATGTTTCTTGCTGTCCTAGGCCGAGCAGTTGCCATAGCAGGCTGTGATGCAGTCAGATAGGACGTTTCCTATGGTGCATCTGTAAAAGTTGGTAAGGGTTAATGTGGACATGCCGAATTTCCTTAGTTTCCTGACGAAATATGGCGCTGTTGTGCTTTCTTGGTGGTAGCGTCAACGTGTGTAGACCAGGACAGATTTTTGGAATTTGAACTGCTAACTATCTCCACCTCGGCCCCGTTGATGCTGACAGGGGTGTGTACAGTACTTTGCTTCCTGAAGTCAATGACCAGTTCTTTCGTTTTGCTGGCATTGAGGGAGAGATTCTTGTCGCCTCACCACTCCACTAGGTTCTCTATCTCCCTCCTGTATTCTGACTCGTCGTTATTCGAGATCCGGCCCACTATGGTCGTATCGTCAGCAAACTTGTAGATGGAGTTGGAACCAAATTTTGCCGCGCAGTCGTGTGTGTACAGGGAGTAGAGTAGGGGGCAAAGTACGCAGCCTTGCGGGGCCCCGGTATTGAGTGAAGTGTTGGGTGCTCTGAGGTACAGACGAACCAACACGGTTGCGATTGGTACAACGCAGTTTTATTCCATTTAACTATTTATACATCAGACTTGGTACTCAGCACGTTGTGACGGTGCGAGTGTCTTGCTATATGGTCCTGACCCTGTGCTGTCTCCAGATGGACTGCCCAGGAAGTGTCGTGTTTCATGTCTTATACTGTATCTGCTCTTGTCTGTGATTGGCTGTCGTGTTATGTGTGCTAATTGGTCCGTTGGTCTGTCTATCATTATGTATGTGTTATGATGTATGTTTGAATATCATGACATCCCCCCTTTTTTACAAGATTATGTGCCTACGTGGTTATAAATATAAATGTGTCCTGAGTGCAGCTAAAGGTGTGTGTGTGTGCGTAATATTGACATCATGTACATGGGGCTTAACTATATACAAGGGGCGATGTCAGGTGTGACATGCTAACGAGGTTGTACCATAACAAAAGAAGAACAACGTTGAAATTTGGAACGATCAAACGAGGCCTGTAACGATAAAACAGTAACATGTTATAAAACAGTGGTTGCAAAAGTTCGACGTGTGAACAGTCTCATAAATCCAGTCTCGTAGGTGGGCGACGAATTTGGGTTGACCGCCTCAAGGGTGGGTCGAGAACCACCGGCTGAGGTGCGAGCCTGGCCACGGGCGGCGCCAGAAGGGGCATGGTATATGGCAGCTCCACGAAGTCGCTATCAGGAACCAGTGGAGGACACGGCGTCTGTGTATGGTTCCGTTGCGAGCGTGGAAGTAGGTGAAGGGCTCGGCGATTGCGTCTACGCACGGATCCATCCGGCATGCGTACCAGGAACGAGCGGGGAGCCACGCGTCGGAGAACTTCGGCAGGTGCTGACCAGCCACCGTCTGGTAGGTGAATGCGGACGTTGTCTCCAGGGACCAGGGAGGGAAGATCAGTTGCCCGTATGTCGTACGACCTCTTCTGGCGACCGCGCTGCAGTTGCATCCTATGCAGTGCCGGAGCATGGTCTGTTGTTGGTGCCAGGATGGAAGGCACAGTAGTTCTGAGTGCGCGACCCATCAGCAGCTGTGCTAGTGAGAGACCAGTGGCTAGTGGGGCCGAGCGATAGGCCAGCAGGGCGAGGTAGAAGTTCGACCCGGCAGCAGCAGCCTTGCAGAGGAGCCACTTGGCAATGTGAACGCCCTTCTCCGCCTTTCCATTGGACTGGGGATGCAGAGGGCTGGACGTCACGTGTGTGAAACCATACGAAGCAGCAAAGGACGACCATTCATGGCTGGCAAAACAGGGCCCATTGTCCGACAGTCATCGGAATGCCGTGGCGAGCAAAGGTGTCTTTGCAGGCCCTGATGACAGCAGACGACGTCAAATCGTGCAGGCGTATGACCTCTGGGTAGTTTGAGAAATAGTCAACTATGATGACATAGTCCATGCCGAGCGTGTGAAATAGGTCGACACCCACCTTTACCCAGGGGGACGTCACCAGCTCATGGGGCAGAAGCGTCTCAGGAGGTTGCGCCGGCTGAAACCTTTGGCAGGTTGTACAGTTGAGCACCATGTTGGCAATATTGTCACTGTTGCCCGGCCAGTATACCGCCCCTCGAGCAATCCGTCTGCACTTCTCGACCCCCAAGTGGCCTTCATGTAGTTGGTCGAGAACCAGCTGGCGCATGCTGTGCGGAATCACAATCCGGTCCAGCTTCAGGACACCATCATTGATGGCCAGGTCGTCTCGTACATTGTAGAACTGCGGGCACTGCCCTTTGAGCCATCCTCCCGTCATGTGGCGCATCACTCGCTGTAAAAGGGGGTCGGCCGCTGTCTCTCGGCCGATACGGGCCAGACTGGAGTCGTCAGCCGGCAGATTTGCCGCTGTAAAAGCCACCTGTGCCTCGACCTGACATACGAATTCCTCCGCATCTGGCGGCGTGCTCACTGCTCTGGATAGGGCATCCGCCACGATGAGGACCTTCCCTGGAGTGTAGACCAGTTGGAAGTCGTACCTCCTGGGTTTAAGTAGGATGCGCTGGAGGCGAGGGGTCATCTCGTTCAGGTCCTTGTTTATTATGCAGACCAGGGGGCGGTGGTCAGTTTCGACCGTGAGCCGTGGAAGACCATAGACGTAATCGTGGAACTTGTCTAAACCGGTTAGCAAGCCCAGGCATTCTTTTTCGATTTGCGCGTAGCGCTGCTCTGTGGGGGTCATGGCCCGCGATGCATAGGCCACTGGGGCCCATGATGCCGTGTCATCCCTCTGCAGGAGCACTACTCCAATGCCGGATTGGCTGGCATCAGTTGAGATTTTGGTGGCACGAGACGTGTCAAAAAACGCCAACACTGGTGCCGTAGTGAGTTTGCGTTTGAGCTCCTCCCATTCCAGCTGGTGTGTGTGTTGCCACTGGAACTCTGTAGATTTTCTGACGAGGAGGCGCAGTGTCATCGTGTGGGAGGCAAGGTTGGGAATGAACTTCCGCAGGAAGTTGACCATGCCAAGGAAGCGTAGGACAGCCTTCTTGTCGGCCGGCTGCGGCATGGCTGTGATGGCGCTCACCTTGTCTGCATCCGGACGGACCCCTGACCGGGAGATATGGTCCCCCAGGAACTTCAACTTGGTCTGGCCAAAGGAGCACTTGGCTCGGTTGAGGTGCAGGCCATTTTCCCGTATGCGGGCAAAAACGCGTTGGAGATGATGTATGTGCTCCTGCGGTGTGGTGGACCAGATGATGACATCGTCCACGTATACGCGCACCCCTTCGAAGCCTTCCATCATCTGCTCCATGATTCTATGGAAGACCTCGGATGCCGAGATGATGCCAAATGGCATCCGGTTGTAGCAGAACCTGCCGAAAGGGGTGTTGAAGGTACATAGCTTTCGGCTGGACGGGTCCAGTTGGATCTGCCAAAATCCTTTAGAAGCATCCAGTTTCGTGAATATCTTCACCCGGGCCATTTCACTGGTGATCTCCTCCCATTTGGGTATGGGATAATGTTCCCTCATAATATTATTATTGAGGTCTTTGGGGTCAATACAGATGCTGAGCTCGCCAGAGGGCTTCTTGACACACACCATGGAGCTGACCCATGGCGTGGGTTCCGTGACCCTGGATAGGACCCCTTGGTCCTGGAGATCCTGCAGCTGCTGCTTGAGGCGGTCTTTAAGTGGCGCAGGAACCCTTCGAGGTCCGTGAATGACCGGGATGGCGTCCGGTTTGAGGCAAATTCGGTAGGTGTATGGCAGTGTTCCCATGCCTTCGAATGCCTCCTGGTTGTGGGAGAGGAGCGATTGGCGCTGTGCGTAGAACTCTGCATCCGGGAAGTCAGACGTGCCGTCTGGAGAGAGAGAGAGAATTTGTTGCACAAGGTGGAGAGCCTTGCATGCCTGTGCGCCCAGCAGGGAGTCCTTCGATGAGCCAACTATCTCGAACGAGAGTGTGGCCGTGTGTGTTTTGTGTGTCACCTGGAGCTGGCAGGATCCCATGGCCGGGATAACGTTCCCGTTGTAGTCGACCATCTTGCTCCGGGATGGCTGGATTGGTGGTCTGACCTTCATGGCGTAGAAAGCTGACCATGCTATGAGGTTGGCGGAGGCGCCAGTGTCCAGGCGGAAAGTGATCGGCGATCGGTTGACCGTTAGGGTGGCACTCCATTCATCGCCCGGATTGATGGTGTTGACCCGGTTCACATCAATGACCGCAACCCGGAAGGCGTCTTGGTCATCTGTGTCGTCGGTTTGGATGTCGTGATGTGGAGACTGAATGGTCGCACGTTCCTGCGAGGTTGCCGGAGATGTGGAAGATAAACAGGTTGAGCCGCTCGACAGTAGGCAGCGTAGTGGCCCATCTTGCCACAGCGTAGGCATTGTCGGGTTTTTGCAGGACATTGCCCTTTCAAATGTGCAGCTTCACAGTTGTCGCACATCATGACGTCATGGCGTTCGTTACGCCACTGCGCATGCGCAGTTCGGTCTTGCGTCGGGCGCGCCTGCGCAGCACGACCCTCAGTGTTGCCGCAGGTTTTGGCGCGCACAAACGCGGGAGGCCTTAAAAAGCGCGTGAAACGGCCGCCCTCGTCCGGGCCGTGGGCCGGGAGAAACTCGATTGCCTGGGCGCGTTCGGCCTCGTGGGCGGCCTGGCTTGCCGATTCGATCGCGTGGGACCCCCTCCATGCCGATTCGGTCGCCTGAAATTGGGCATAGCGGCTGGTCGCATTCTCATGCAGGACACAGGCTTCAACTGCAGATGCTAAGGTCGGGCCTTTAATTTTTAGAAGTTGCTGGCTTAGGCCACTGGAGGCAACGCCAAAAACGATCTGGTCCCAGATCATGGACTCTGAGGTGGTGTTGTAACCGCAGGACTGCGCGAGTATGCGGAGGTGCGTCAGGAAGGACTGAAAGAGCTCATCCTTACCTTGCAGGCGCTGCTGAAAGACATACCTCTCAAAGCTTTTGTTGACCTCAACGTTGAAGTGCTTGTCGAGCTTGAGGAGGACCGTGTCATACTTAGCTTTGTTCTCGCCTTCCGTGAACACCAAGGAGTTGTATACATCGATGGCGTGCTGACCTGCGGTAGTGAGGAGCATGGCAATCTTTGTTTCGTCCGAGGCGCCCTGTTTTTCATTGGCTTGCATGAAGAGTTCGAATCGCTGCTTGAAGAGCTTCCAATATGTGCCCAGGTTCCCAGCGACTTGCATCGGCTGCGGTTTGTTGCGGGTGTCCATGGCTCAGGATGGCAGATTTGCCGGTAGGTATCGATTCACTCCTGGTATCATGAAGTGTTGGGTGCTCTGAGGTACAGACGAACCAACACGGTTGCGATTGGTACAACGCAGTTTTATTCCATTTAACTATTTATACATCAGACTTGGTACTCAGCATGTTGTGACTGTGTGAGTGTCTTGCTATGAGGTCCTGGCCCTGTGCTGTCTCCAGACGGACTGCCCAGGAAGTGTCGTGTTTCTTGTCTTATACTGTGTCTGCTCTTGTCTGTGTTTGGCTGTCGTGTTATGTGTGCTAATTGGTCCGTTGGTCTGTCTATCATTATGTATGTTTTATGATGTATGTTTGAATATCATGACATTGAGGAATATTGTGGATGAGGTATTGTTGTTCATTCGTACTAATTGTGGTCTGTTGGTCAGAAAATCGAGGATCCAGTGTTCTTCCATTGAAGCCGGACCAGCCCTCCCGAAACGGATGCCTCCCACACCTCTCAAAAGCAGGAGAGAGGAAACGTCAGAGAAAGTATGTAACAATCCAAGCTGATGCAGTGAAGCCCCACACTATGGTTTAGTGAAGAAGCCAATTATAGCTCTTGGGCTGGATTCGCCAATTCTGCGGCTAAGTGCCGACGCTGGCGTGGGAACTGTGGCATTTTACAACGTCAAAATCAGCGCCGAACCCTCACCAATTCCGGGACCGGTGAGGGGTAACCAGCGGCGCCAGGTCGAACTCCCGCGCCAAAAACGGCCGGAGAATGACCGGGCCAGTGGCCACGCGAGCGCACGGTGATGACCTGCAGTGGTCGCGCCATACAACGTGGCGCCGGCCACGCGCGAACCCGACCTGCCAGTTGAGCCCCACCTCGCCATTCCATGACCATCCCCCACCAGTCCCCCCAGCCCTCGCCGTACGGCTCCCCCCCCCCCCCCCAACTGTGGCGGTGCTGGGCACAGTCTGCAGCCACCACGAGGGTTTCCCGAAAACTGCGAGCACGGTGTCCCCCCGCCGTCGGGAACTTGGCCCAACGGGGGCGGTGCACCGGGGGAGGGCCTTCAGGTAACATCCTGAGGCCGTCCCAATGGTGTGCGGTGTACTCCCCGATGATGCAGGTTTGGAGGGGGCGGAGTATCCGAAAACAGGCGCCGCCCCTGATTCGGTCTTAGAAAGGGATTCTCCGGGGAATCCGTCCCCTTTTGCTGGAAGCACCAAGATGTCCAAGTTCTATTTATTCTGGAGGTCACCCGATTCTCTTGCAGGAGTTGGGATTCAGGGGCACAGGTGACTGTGAGGAAACTATCTGAGCAGAATTACTGACAAAAGTTGCAGAAACATCTTGTAATTTAAGTTTCAACATTATTTTCTCTCACACAATCTCTGGCTGTTACCTGACATTGAGAGAACTTTGCTCGAGGCCAGAAGGTATCCATTGACAGCAAGTTCAATGATATGCGTTTGATTTAAGTAACAAGACAGGCTGTTCATTAAAATGTTAATTAATTTAAGATGCAACTGTGCTCAACGCAAGTATTACATCCAAATTACTTTGTTCAACTGTGTGAGGAGGCAATCTTATTCCATGAAGGCTGTTCTTATTAAATATATCGAGTTCATCAGATTTAATTCAAGCAAAGTTTTGGCCTTGCTGTGTTCCTTTTATCCTGGCCTGCTACGATCAGACTCCATTAAAATACATTTGCCTGAAAGAAGTGGGTAAAGGGCAGCACGGTGGCATAGTGGTTAGCATGGCTGCCTCACGGCGCCAGGGATCCAGGTTCAATTCCGGCCTTGGGTCACTGCCTGTGTGGAGTTTGTACATTCTCCCCGTGTGTGCGTGGGTTTCCTCCGGGTGATCCGGTTTCCTCCCACAGTCCAAAGATGTACGGGTTAGGTGGATTGGCCATGCTAATTTGCCCCTTAGTGTCCAAAGATGTGCCTGTTAGGTTATGGGATTACGGAGGTAGGGATGAGTCATTGGGTGAGTGGACATGGGTAGTTCGGAGGGTCGGTGCAGACCCAATGGGCCAAATGGCCTCCTTCTGTACCGTGGGGATTCTATGAAAGCCTTTGATACACAAGGGAAGCCTCTTGAAATGAACTGAAAATCGCTTATTGTCACAAGTCGGCTTCAAATGAAGTTACTGTGAAAATCCCCTCGTCGCCACAATCCGGCGCCTGTTCGGGGAGGCTGGTACAGGAATTGAACCGTGCTGCTGGCCTGCCTTGGTCTGCTTTCAAAGCCAACGATTTAGCCCTGTGCTAAACCAGCTTGTATTTCTCATAGTTTTCACAATGGAACTATGTCAGTCGGCTCCTTGGCACATCAGACACATCCTACTCGTGGCATATTTCTTTGGTGTCTTGCAGTAGCATCCTCCCTCCGTGTCCTGCTGTATCTCCTCTTCTGTATTAACCAATCAATAAATATCAGCCAAGAAGAATAGATGGATAGCTCCATAAAAGCTTACTGATCAAAAACAGCCATCAGTACAAGCCGTGTGGCATGAGACGATGGGCTGTTCAATGACTAAAACAGTGGATAGCCACAAATTCAGCTGGAGATACAACCAACCTGAACCTCCAAATACTCAAAGTGTAAGGCCATAAGACCATAAGATGTAGGAGCAGATGTAGACCATTCAGCCTACCAAGTCTGCTCTGCCATTCAGTTAACTCATGACTGATCTGAAATGATAATCCTCAACTTTACTTTCCCCATAACCCTTGATCCCTGACTGATTAATAATCTGTCTATCTCAGCCTTGAACATAATTAATTCCCCAGCCTCTACAGCTCTCTGTGGCAAAGAATTCCACAGATTCACTATCCTCTGAGAGAAGAAATCCCTCCTTATCGCTGTCTTAGATGGGCGACCCTTTACTCTGAGATTCTGCCCTCTGGTCCCAGACTCTCCCACAAGAGGAAACAACCTCTCAGCATCTCCCCTGTCCAGCCCCCTGAGAATCCTGTGTGTCTCAGTAAGGTCGCCCCTCATTCTTCTCAACTCCAATGAGTACAGACTCAACCTACTCAACCTCTCCTCATAAGAAACTCCCTCCATACCCAGGATCAACCTCGTGAACTTTCCCTGGATTGCCTCCAATGCCAGTATATCTTTCCTCAGATAAGGGGGTCATAACCGTTCACAGTATTGCAGGTATTTGGAACCAGGCGGATTTAAAATTCACAGAAGGGAGACACTTTTATCTTGGGGGACCTGGATACATCCCCAGAACATTTCTGACTCCTCAATTGGGTCAGTTTCAGGCATTTTGTGCTGACCAATCCTGCCTGACGAGCCAAAACCAATTTATCCTGCAACGGTTACGGACATGTGAAATGCGGTTAAAACAAACATAAGAACGGCGGCTATGACATTGCCAGTGAATCACTGAATAACTGTTACAGGTCAGAAGTAGACCATTCACCCTGTGCCAGCTCGCTGGATAAGCAATTCACCTGCTGAAAACAGCTCGCAAAACAGCTTTACAGATCGATAGTCCAGATAGATCATGTAAGCTGAATTTCTTTAATGGTACACAAAGGGGAGGTGGGGGAGGTATGGCAGAGTCACGTGACTAGTAATCCAGTGGTCCAGGCTTTCACTGTTGCTCTTTCGGAAGGAAATCCACCATTCTTACCTGGTCTGCCCCACATCTGGGGCGGGATTCTCCGACCCCCCCGCCGGGTCGGAGAATCGCCGGGGGCTGGCGTGAATCCCGCCCCCGCGGTGGCCCGAAGTCTCCGCCGCCAGAGATTCGGCGGGGGCGGGAATCACGCCGCGCCGGTCGGCGGGCCCACCCCCGCCGATTCTCCGGCCCGCGATGGGCCGAAGTCCCGCTGCTGGAATGCCTGTCCCGCCAGCGTGAATTAAACCACCTTTTGAACGGCGGGACAAGGCGGCGCGGGCAGGCTCCGGGGTCCTGGGGGGGGGGGGGGGGGGGCGTGGGGGTGATCTGGCCCTGGGGAGTGCCCCAACGGTGGCCTGGCCCGCAATCAGGGCCCACCGATCCGCGGGCAGGCCTGTGCCGTGGGGGCACTCTTTTTCTTCCGCCTTCGCCATGGTCTTCACTATGGCGGAGGCGGAAGAGACTCCGTCCCCTGCGCGTGCGCGGGGATGCCGTCAGCAGCCGCTGACGCTCCTGCGTATGCGTCGCCCGGCGAAGATCTTTCGGACCCAGCTGGCGTGGCGCCAAAGGCCTTTCCTGTCAGCCGGCGGAGCGCAAACCGCTCCGGCGCGGGCCTAGGCCCTCAAGGTGAGGGCTTGGCCCCTAAAGGTGCAGAGACTTCCGCACCTTTGGGGCGGCCCGACGCCAGAGTGGTTCATGCCACTCCATCCCACCGGGACCCCCCGCCCCGCTGGGTAGGGGAGAATCCCGCCCCAGACTGCAATGCGGTTGACTCTGAAATGCCCTCTGAAAGGGCCGAGCGAGCCTCAACCCAATTGAGGAGTCAAAAATGTTCTGGGGATGTATCCAGGTCCCCCGAGATAAGAAGGTTCCAAATACCTGCAATACTGTGAACGGTTATGACCCCCTTATCTGAGGAAAGATATACTGGCATTGGAGGCAATCCAGGGAAGGTTCACGAGGTTGATCCTGGGTATGGAGGGAGTTTCTTATGAGGAGAGGTTGAGTAGGTTGAGTCTGTATTCATTGGAGTTGAGAAGAATGAGAAGCGACCTTATTCAAGCTGACATAGTCTGCAAGGAACAAAACCAGATGGACCACCTGGCATGGACCTAGGCACTGGTAATGACAATGGCGCTCCCAGCCCTGTTGAACAACAAACTCTTCACTAACATCTGCAGACATGCAAAAAATTGGAAGAGCCGTCCCACAGACGAGTCAAGCAACAGTCTGGCTAGATTAACACACGGAATTAGACATTGGAGACAATGGGCTCAATTCAACTTACTGGGAACAAAGTCCCATAGCGAGTGCGTTTAGCTGCATGTTTCCTGGCCCTCGCAGTGCGAGAAACACGTGGCGATACAATGCGACTTGCATTGTACAAGGGGCCTCATGGGGAAACGTGTGGCCGAGGCTGCACACAGCCCTGCTTTGCACAGTGGGGAGCTCCGCTTGCTGTAGCGAGAGATCAGGATGGCGTCCCAATCTCTGAGACCCCGAAGCGACCTCCAACCTCTCCAGCCCGAACGCAAAATGGGAGGGTCTCAGCGCTCCCCCCTCAAACACCCACATCGGGTACCCCTGGCCCGATCGCATGCGTGCAAAAAATGCCAGCTTGATACCTTGGCAGTACTGACTTGGCCCTCTGGCAGTGCCTATGCCAGCCAATAGTGTCACCTGGACACCTTGGCAGTGTCCGGCTGGCACCCAGGTGCCACCCACAATGTCAGGGCACCACTTGCCCAAAGGACATACAGCTGGGGGGCCTCTGATCCCCTGGGAGACCCCTACAAGTGCCATTCCCTTTGTGGGGACCGGTGCTGAACAGCGCTCGTCCGAGGTCCCCATGGCAAAGGGGATGAACCCCAAATCCTCAGGTGCCTTGGGGAACTGCATATTAGAGTGAGACTAGCTGTCGCGCCCGAATGTGCAGATTTGCCAAAAGTTGAGCCCCTCCACAATTGGCGGGATTCCCATCGCAACATCTCACAACATTGCATTGGATCACGCGAAGCGTTGCGAGCCGGGTAGATCCCGGGAACGGAACCTTCTGGCTTTTATCAGCCACACTGCACTGCGGTGTACTGCTTTTCAGGGGCAACATCCAATGTCCAATGTCCTGGACACCACCAGCACCATCCCTGGGCATGCCCTATCCCACGGGCAGGACAGACCCACCAGAGGTGGCAGCGAAACAGTGGTACAGTCGGGAGCGAGTTTCCTTGGGTGACCTCAATGTCAACTCTGGACCCCATGAAGTCTCATGGCATCAGGTCAAACATGGGCAAGGAAACCGTCTGCTGGTTACCACTTCCCATCAAATCCACAGAATCCCTACAGTGCAGAAGGAGGCCATTCAACCCATCAAGTCTGCACCAACCCTCTGAAACCCTGGGCCCACTAACCCGCCCATCCGTGTAACCCCACCTAACCCTGCACATCTTTGGACTGTGGGTGGAAACCGGAGCACCCGGAGGAAACCCATAGAGGCGCGGGGAAAATGTGTAAACTCCACACAGTCACCCAAGGCCAGAATTGAACCCAGGGCTCTGGGCAGCAGTGCTAACCACTGTGCAACTGTCCCCACTCAGCAGATGAATCAGTACTCCTCCACATTGAAAATCTGATGGTGGCAAGGGCCGAGAACGTGTTTTGGGTGGGGACTTCAATGTCCATCACCAAAAGAGGGCTGGCAACACTTTGTCAAAGCTTTGACAAAGAGTCCCCCGGACTCGAAATGTTAGCTGCCTTCTTGCTCTACAGATGCTGTCAGACCGGCTGAGATTCTTCAGTATTTTCTGTTTTTATTTCAGAATTCAGCATCCGCAGTAATTTGCTTTTATCGAGGTTTTGAACAAATCTCGCAACTCCAGACTGGGCATCCATGAGACGCTGTGGGCCATCGGCGCCAGCAGAATTATCCTCAACCACAATCTGCCACCTCCTGGCCCAGCACAACCCCCACTCTACCATTGCCACCAAGCCAGGGGATCAAACCTGGTTCGATGAAGAGGGCAGGAGGGCAAGCCAGGAACAACACCAGGCATACCTAAACAACGAGTTGTCAGCTGGTGAAGCGACAACACAGGACTACTTAACAGCATAAGCAGCAAAATGATAGACAGAGCTAAATAATTCCACAACCAATGGATCATAGAAACATAGGAGCAGCAGGCCATTCAGCCCATCCAGCCTGCTCTGCCATTTAATAAGATTGTGGCTGATTACCTACCTCAACGCCAGTTTCATGCATGTCATTAGAATCCAGAACGCTCTTAATTTTTGTCTTGAATGTGATCATGCTTCCACAGCCCTCTGGGATAGAGAATTCCAAAAGATTCACCACCTCCTAAATGAAGAAATTCCTCCTCTTCTCAGTCCTAAATGGCCTGACCCTTATCCTGAGATTGTGCCCGTTGGGCAGTGGGAGCATCCTATCTACATCTACCCAGTAAGAATGTCTCATTGAGATCACCTGTCATTCTTCAAAAGTCTGGAGGATACAGGTCCAGTTTCATCAATCTCTCCTCACAGAACAATCCCAGGGATTAGTCTGGTGAATGTTCATGGCAAGAATATCCTTCCTTCGATAAGGAGACCAAAACTGTACACATTACGCCAGGTGTGGGTCTCACTAAATCTTTATCCGATTGCAGCAAGTCATCTTCACTCCAGTATTCGAATCCCCTAGCTGTATCCGCATGCACAAGGGCACCGAGGTCCCTTTGGACATCAACACTTCCCATCCTCTCACTGAAGAAGTACTCTGCCTTTCTGTTTTCTCTACCAATGTGGATAACTTCACATTTATTCACATTATATTCCACCAGTCATGTTCTTGCCCATTCACTTAGTCAGTTTAAGTCCTTTTTTAAAAAAATTATTTATGGGATGCGGGTGTCGCTCGTTAGGCCAGCGTTTATCCCTAGATGTCCTTCAGAAGGTGGTTGCACGTTGCCTTCTTGAACCGCTGCAAACCCTTAAGGTGTAGGCACATCCACTGAGCTGTTAGGGAGGGAGTTCCAGGATTTTATCCCAGCAACAGTGAAGGAACGGCGATATATTTCCAAGTCAGGGTGGTGAGTGACTTGGAGGGGAACCTCCAGGTGATGGGGTTCCCAGGTATTGGCTACTCTTGTCCATCTAGTGGTAGCGGTCATGGGTTTGGAAGGTGCTGCCTGCGGAGCCTTGGTGAGTTACTGCAGTGCATCTTGCAAATGGTACACACGGCTGCCACTGTTCGTCGGCAGTGGAGGGTTTGAACGTTTGTGGAAGGGGGAGCAATCAAGCGGGGCTGCTTTGTTCGGGATGGTGTTGACTTTCTTGAGTGTTGTTGGAGCTGCACTCATCCAGGCAAGTGGAGAGTATTCCATTAGACTCCTGACTCATGCCTTGACGGTGGTGAACAGGCTTTGGGGGGTCAGGAGGTGAGTTACTCGCCTGCTGTAGGATGCTTTTGACTTGCCCTGGTAGCCACAGTATTAATGTGGCTCGTCCAGTTCAGATTCTGATCAATGGTAACCCCCAGGATGTTGATTGTGGGGGATTCAGCGATGGTAATGCCATCGAATGTCAAGGGGCAATGGTTAGATCCTCCTCTTGATACCATCTTCCTCACAACTTAATTCCCACCTCATTTTGTGTCATCAGCAAAGTTGGAAATTTTACATGTGGTCCCCACATCCAAATCATTTATATAGACTGTGAACAGCTGTGGCTCCAACACTGATCCTTACAGTTGCAAAGCCTGCCATCCTGAGAATGCTTTGTTTACTCCTTCTGTCCGCCATTTCCCTAATCTCCATTATAAATTCTCTTGTCTCAGCACATTTGTCCTTGTTAATCGGTTCTTTTTCACATACCTGAAGAAGGTTTTACTGTCCACCGTTATGTTTCTTGTTTGCGTGTATTCATCTTCCCTTTTCCCTTTCTTCATGAGTTTCTCGGTCCTCCTCTGCTGGACTATAAATTGCTCCCAATCCTTGGCTTTGTTACTTTTTCTGGCATTCTTATAAGCAACTTGCTTTGATCTACTACAATCTTTAACTTCTTTTGTTAGCCATTGTTGATTCACCTTTCCTGTTGGATGTTTCTGTTTTGGAGGAATGTACATCCGTTCTTAACCATGTAATACCTCTTTAAATACTTGACATTGCCTGAACACCATCAAATGTTTTAGTGTATTTTCCCAATCCACCATAGCCAACTTGTCCTTCATACTGCCATCAATTCCTTTGTTCAGGTGAAAGATGCTAATTTCAGAATGAACTATATCACTTTCAAACTTAATGTAAAATTCTATCATATTATGGTCAGTAATTCCTAAAGGTTCCTTTACAACAGGGTTATTAATTAGCCCTTTCACATTACATAATACTAACTCTAAAACAGCCCGATCCCTGGTTGATTCTTCAGTGTACATAGTAGTTAGCACTGTTGCTTCACAGCGCCTGGGTCCCAGGTTCGATTCCGGCTTGGGTCACTGTCTGTGCGGAGTCTGCACGCTCTCCCAGTGTTTGCGTGGGCTTCCTCCGGGTGCTCCGGTTTCCTCCCACAAGTTCCGAAAGATTTGCTGTTAAGGTAATTTGGACATTCTGAATTCTCCCTCTGTGTACCCGAACAGGCGCCGGAGTGTGGCGACTAGGGGATTTTCACGGTAACTTCATTGCGGTGTTAATGTAAGCCTACTTATGACAACAAAGATTATTGTTTTTTTAAAATATTTTCCACAGCATTAGTGCTAATTAGGTTTACCTAGTCAATATGTATATTAAGTCACCCATTATTTCCCACATTAAATGCAGCTCTAATTTCCTGATTTATACTGTGCCCATTGTTACTAATACAAAATGGGGGCCTATAAATAGCTCCTACCCATGTTTGCTGCCCCTTAATGTTTCCTAACCCTTCATCCACATTCTTGGTTCTCCTTCTAAGTTCCAAGCTCTGCAGTCCTGCCACATCTATTCTCGAGTGCTGGTGGACAATTAGACAACTAATTGGAGGAGGAGGAGGAAGTTCCACGTTCTCAAATGATGGAGGAGCCCAGCGCAGCAATGCAAAAGACATGGCTGAAGAACTTGCAGCCATCAACAGCCAGAAATGCCAAGAGGATGGTCCAACTCAGCCTCCTCCTGAGGCCCCCAGCATCACAGAGGCCATGTTCATCCCATTTGAACCATGCCACGTGATATCAAAAAAAAACGGTTGAAGGCACTGGATACTGCAAAGGCAGTATTTGACTGAATGTAGCATTAAGAAGACCAGCTCAATGGGAATCAGGGGGGAAAAAATCTCCAATGGCTGGAGTCATACCTAGCACGAAGGAAGATGGGTGTGATTATTTGAGGTCAATCAGCTCTGTCTCAGGTCATTGATACATGAGTTCCTCAGGGTACTGTCCAAGGCCCAACCATCTTCAGCTATTTCATCAATGATCTTCCCTCCATCTCAAGGTCAGAAGTGTGACTATTCGCAGATAACTACACAATGTTCAGCATGATTCACAACTCCTCAAGACACTGAAGCAGTTTGTGTCGCTATGCAGAAAGACCTGGACACTATTCGGCCTTGGATTGATAAGTGCCGAGTAACATTTGCACCACACCAGTGCCAGACAATGGACATCTCCAACAAGAGAGAATCCAACCATCTCCTCTTGACATTCAACGGCATTACCATCGCTGAATCCCGCACTATTAACATATTGGGGATTACCATTGACCAGAAACTGAACTGGACTAGCCATATAAATACTGTGGATAGAAACTGGGAATTCTGCAGCGGGTAACTCACCTGCTGAATCCCCAAAGCCTGTCCACCATCTACAAGCCACAAGTCAGGTGTATGACGGATGCCTGGATGAGTGTTGCTCCAACAACACTCAAGAAGTTCAACACCATTCAGACAAAACACCTCCTTGATTGGCATCCCATCCACAACCTTCAACATTCACTCCCTCCACCACCGACGCACAGTAGCAGCCGTGGGTACCATCTGCAAGATGCACTGCAGGAACTCACCAAGGTGCCTTTGACATTGCCCTCCAAACCCACACCTGCTGCCACCAGGAGGGACAAGGGCGGCAGATGCATGGGAACCCTACCGTCTGCAATTAAGTCCCCCTCCAAGTCACTCATCATCCTGACATGGAGATATATTGTCACTCCTTCACTGTTGCTGGGTCAAACTGCTGGGACTCCCTTGCTAACAGCACAATGGGTATTCCTACAACTTATGGACTGCAGCGGTTTAAGAATGCAGCTCATCACCACATTCTCAAGGACAATTAGATATGGCCAATGTACGCTGAACTAGCCAGCGACGCCCATCCCATGGACGTATTTTTACAAAACAATAATCACAAACAGTACATTTCAATGCTACTCGCCATGGCTTCTTCACCAAGACCTTCCAAACTCGAGACCTCCACCCCCAAGAGGAACAAAGGCAGCAGGAGCCTTGGAACTTCACCCAGTTCCCCTCCAAGTCACACGCCATCCTGATTGGGAAATCTATCACCACTCCTTCATCATCACTGGCTCATGTAGTGGAACTCCCTTCCAAAACAGCACTACTGATGTGCCTTCACCACTCAGATGTCAGCTGTCCAAGAAGGCACCTTTGCAATGTCAATTCTGGACGGGTAATAAATGTTCGCTGTTGAAATATGGGTTAACGCGACCCCAAAACGTCAATGTTTTGAGGCTGTTTGTGAGATCATTCAGCTTTGCTAAATGAAGTATCTGAAGCGGGCCTAAGGTAAGGATGAGGATCTGAATAAATATGTGAAAGTCAGTGCCTGGGGAGATGTTATTCTGGACACAGTAAGAGTGATTATAGAAAAAAGTGGAAGATATAACCATGGTCACAGGGTGATTCAGAAAATCATCGAATTTACAGTGCAGAAGGAGGCCATTTGGCCCATCGAGTCTGCACCGGCCCTTGGAAAGAGCACCCTACCTAAACCCACCCCTCACTCCTCCCTATCCCCGTAACCCAACAACCCCATCTAACCTTTTTTTGGACACTAAGGGCAATTTATCACGGCCAATCCACCTAACCTGCACATCTTTGGACTGTGGGAGGAAACCGGAGCACCCGGAGGAAACCCACGCAGACACGGGGAGAACGTGCAGACTGCGCACAGACAGTGGCCCAAGCCGGGAATCGAACCTTGGGCCCTGGAAATGTGAAGCCACAGTGCTAACCACTGTGCTACTGTGCACCCTTTGTGCTACCGTGCCCCCCTTTAATAGAGGTCAAGATGGGCTGAGTGTATCTTACTGGCTCCATGTTGCTAATCTAATGCCACGTTTATGTGCCTTTTGCTGTTTTGTGATTTAGCGGCAACATGATATGTAGAGGTCAACCGTAGAATTGGTGGATGAGTTTTGCGACAACTGTATGCTGTGGTCACAATGCGTTGTGAAGTGTTACATACCTATGCTCCCCCAAGCACAGCAATGACAATATGAACTGCCAGTTCTACGGATTTCCTGCCAATCCCATGATCGGATTCTTCTGTCATGAGAGGACCCACAGAAGATGATGAAATCATTTACCGCTTGGACATGCTCAAAAAGTGAAGAGCTTACCATGGCCCGCAGTTTTCTTGCAGCAAATTGTGAACCCATTAGAGGTTGTGCAATCATAGTGAAACTGTGTGGTATGATGTGTTTAAGTACCCAGGTTGGAGTGGGCAACATGAGCTCATTAAAAACTGGCACGCGGCTGCACGAGAGGTTGTTCGGGTCCAGGATGGGGCGGGGGAGTTGGTGGTGGCGCCGGAGCAGGTGAACAAGGCATTTGAGGAGTTTTATATAAAGTTGTATAGGTCGGAACCCCCAGGGGACAAGTCGGTTTTGAGGGACTTTTTTTTTGTGGGGGGGGGGGGTTGGACTGTCCTAGGGTAGGAGAGGAAGAGAAGGAGAGAGAGCAGGGCTGGAGGAGCCGGTGGAGATGGAGGAGGCTCGGGCGACGATTGGGAGAATACAAACGGCCAAGGCACCGGGGCCGGATGGGATCCCGGTGGAGTTTCGTATAAGGTTTTTGAATAGGCTGGCACCGCTGTGGTTGAAAATGTTCGAAGATGCTGTGGTTAAGGGGTACGCCCAGAGACGACGGGGCAGGCATCTATTTCATTGTAGTTAAAAAAGGATAAGGACTCAGTGGAGTGCGGTTCGTATTGGCCAATATCCCTGCTAAATATGGATGCCAATCCCCTGGCCAAGGTGTTGGCGGTTAGGTTGGAAGAGTGCCTTCTGCAGGTGATGAGGGAGGGTCAGACGTGGTTCGTAAAGGGCAGACAGTTGTCTTCGATTATGCGGCGTTTGTAAAATGTGGCGCTCTCCCCATCGGAGGCGAGGGTGCTGGAGGTGGTGGTGGCACTGGACGCGGAGAAGGCCGTGTAGAGTGGAGCGGCTTGTTTGCGGTGTTGGAGGGGTTTGGGATTGGGCCGAGGTTTGTGGCGTGGGTCAAATTGAATGCGAGTGTGCGCATGAATGAGGTGAATTCGGGGTATTTTCAGTGACATAGGGGAACGCGGCTGGGGTGCCCCGTGTCTCCTCTCCTGTTTGCGCTGGCGATAGAGCACTTGGCCATTGTGCTGAGGTGCTCGATTAAGGAGGGGATAGTGAGTGGGGGGTGGCATGGAGCACAGGGTGCCTTTGTATGTCGATGATTTGTTGTTGTACATTTCCAACCCAGGTTCTATGGTGGAGGAGATATTCGGGCTGCTGAGAAGATTCGGGGCGTTTTCAGGTTATAAGTTGAATCTGGAAAAGAATGAGTGCTTTCTGGTGTCTACTGCGGGGCAGGAGCCGGTTTGGGGGGGGTTGCCGTTTCGGGTGGCGACTACCCACTTTAGGTACCTGGGAGTGCAGGTGGCTGGGATTGGGCCTAGCTTTGTAAATTGAATTTCACGAGCCTGGTGGGTAGAGTCAAGGTGGATTTATTGAGGTGGGACAGCCTTCCCCTATTGTTGACAGGCCGGGTGCAGACAGTAAAGATGAATATGTTGCCATGGTTTTTATTCTTATTTCATTGCCCCTACCGGTCTTTTTGCTGAAAACTTTTTTTATAGGGGTGGAATGGTTGATTTTGTCATTTGTTTGTTTGTAGATTAGCAAGGATTAGGAAGACGTTGCTTCAGAGAGGGCGGTAGTCAGGGGGCCTGGTCCTTCCAAACCTGCTGTATTATTACAGGACGGTGAATGCCAGTAAGGTGAGGGATTGATTAAGGAGCCGGAGGCTTGGTGGGTGAAGATGGAGGCAGGCTCTTGTAAGGATCGGAGTTGCGGGTACTGGCAACAACCCCGCTCCCGTTCACCCCAGCGAAGTATTTGGGGAATTTGGTAGAGATATGGGGCGAAATTCTTCCCCAACGGCACGATGTCTGCCAACTGGCGCCAAAAACGGCACCAATCAGACAGGCATCGCGCTGGCCCAAAGGTGCGGAATGCTCCGCATCTTTGGGGGCCGAGCCCCAACATTGAGGGGCTAGGCCGGCGCCGGAGGGATTTCTGCCCCGCCAGCTGGCGGAAATGGCGTTTGTTGCCCCGCCAGCAGGCGCGGAAATGCGGCGCATGCGCGGGAGCGTCAGCGGCCGCCGACAGTTTCCCGCGCATGCGCAGTGGGGAGAGTCTCTTCCGCCTCTGCCATGGAGGAGACCGTGGTGGAGGCGGAAGGGAAAGAGTGCCCCCACGGCACAGGCCCGCCCGCGGATCGGTGGGTCCCGATCGCGGGCCAGGCCACCGTGGGGGCACCCCTCGGGGTCAGATCGCCCCGCGCCCCCCCCCCCAGGACCCCGGAGCCCGCCCACGCCGCCTGGTCCCGCCGGTAAATACCAGCTTTGATTAACGCCGGTGGGACTGGCAATTTCTGGGCGGGACTTCGGCCCATCCGGGCCGGAGAATTGAGCGGGGGGTCCCGCCAACTGGCGTGGCCCGATTCCCGCCCCCGCCCAATCTCCGGTACCGGAGACTTCGGCGGGGGCGGGTGCGGGATTCACGGTGGCCAACGGCCATTCTCCGACCCGGCGGGGGGTCGGAGAATGACGCCCATGGAGGCAATTTCGGCAACACTTTAGGTTAGGGGTGGGGTCGAGGATGATGCCAATCCAAGGGAATCATGGGTTTGGGCTTGGGAGGTTGGGTGCTAGGTTTCAGGGTTGGGAGGAGCGGGAGGTGACGGAGATGAAGGACTTACTCCTCGAAGAGTGGTTCGCGGTTTTGGAGGAGTTGATAGACAAGGTTGGGATTCCGCAGGGGAGGCCTTTAGGTATATGCAGGTGCGGGACTTTTCAAAGAAGGTTTTTCCGACTTTTCCGGTGGCACTGCCTTTCTCGCTGTTGGAGCAGTGATGGGGCTGGAGGTGGGAGTCATCTCGCCGATTTATGGGATGGTGTTGGAAGAGGATAGGGTGTCGTTGGAGGGGGTCAAGGCCAAGTGGGAGGGGGAGCTGGGGATGGCGCTGAACGAGGGGTTGTGGTGTTAAGTGCTGCGGAGAGTGAACATCTAAACTTCACGTGCGAGGCTGGGGCTGATACAGCTAAGGGGCTGTTTAGCACAAGGCTAAGTCGCTGGCTTTGAAAGCAGACCAAGGCAGGCCAGCAGCACGGTTCGATTCCCGTACCAGCCTCCCTGAGCAGGTGCCGGAATGTGGCGACTAGGGGCTTTACACAGTAACTTCATTTGAAGCCTACTTGTGACAATGAGCGATTTTTCTTTTCTTTTTTCTTTCTTAAAGGTGGTGCTTAGGGCGCACCTAACGAAATCGAGGATGTTTGTGGGGATGGAGGACACTTGTGAGCGGTGTGGGAGGGCTCCAGCCAATCGTGTACATATGTTCTGGTCCTGCCTGACGTTGGAGAGAGTTTGGAGGCCGTTTTTTAACACTATGTCAGCGATCCCACACATGGATTTGGAGCCCAGTCCCCTGGGGGTATATTTGGGGGTGTCAGACTTGCCGGAGCTGCAGACGGGAGCAGGGGCAGAGGTTTTTGCCTTCACCTCGCTGTGCCTCGTTATAGCGGGGGGATTTGATTGAGTTCCTGTATTGAGGGGTACAACTGAGGGGTTCCACAAGAGATGGGGTGCTGGGGGGGGGGAGGGGGTGGAAGTCTGTTATTGGCTGTTATTGGGGTGTTGGGGGTGGAGTGGGGGTCCGGGGTTTTGGTTGTTTGGTCCTGCTTTGTTGAGCTGTCTGCTTAAAATGTTAAAAATCGAATAAAAATATTTCTATAAAAACCTGATTATGTGGTTGTTACATTTGATGTCCGTATTGTTTAAAGTGCGGCAATGCCACAGGACAAGAAAGCAGCCCCAATCCTGGTTGTGTCTGTGATGCCTGCACCTCGCGAACAAGTAAATGAATTCTGAAAAGGATCTCAGTGTCACATCCATCCCTGCTCCAGGTCCCATGGCAACCTTGTGGCAAGTGTGGAATCACTGAGGTGATGCTGACCCAATCATTTCAAGTAAATGAGCACCTGCTTTTTCCTCTTTCGGACGCCAAATAATCTTTTTGTGCGTTTCTCCGATTTACCGTTGGGCAATGCCAAAAATTGCTTATTCGATAGAATCTCTGCCCGCCAATTCAACAAAGTGGTTAACCCATTCACAGTGCATGGGTGATGTCACCAACTGGAAAGAAAGTTGCTCAAAATGTGTCTGGCCCACACTGCTCTTCTGACTGTCAAAAAGCTTCATTTTGTCCGAATGGAAGTGCCAGACATCGCACAGTGCAGCCTTTTTAAAGGGCAGTGTGTTGCATAGTAATGCGGTTTGCAGCAATGTGGGAAGGGGAAGCTAACTTTTCTTCCAGCAAGATGGCTTCACTAACTCCCTGGGATTTATGATGTATTCTACTCTTCCTTGTTAATGGGCGGCAGGGTGGCCCAGTGGTTAGCATTGCTGCCTCACAGCTCCAGGGGCCCGGGTTCAATTCCGACCATGGGTCACTATCAGTGTGGAGTCTGTACTTCCTTCCCGTGTCGGCGTCGGTTTCCTCCGGGTGTCCCGGTTTCCTCCCATAGTGCAAAGGTGTGCAGGTTAGGTGGACTGGCCGTGCTAAATTGCCCCTTAGTGTCCAAAAGGTTAGGTTGGGTTAGGGGGATAGGGTGGAAGTGTGGGCTTAAGCAGGGACATATTCCAAGGGCCGATGCAGACTCGATGGGCTGAATGGCCTCCTTCTGCACTGCAAATTCTATGATTAATGTCGCACCTCACATTTTACTATGAATTCTCGTTACTCCAATATGGCCGGGGTAGGAGTAGAGGTGGAGGGAGGATGCTTTCTCCTTGGTTACCGATTCAGAACAAAAGGGACCACGACAATGAGCATGGAAATGTGCAGAAAGTTACTGTCAAAAGTTGCTGAACAAAGCCAGGCCTCACAAAGTCACCAACAAGATGGGCTAAGTCTGGATCGCACGTCGTTGTGGCACACAGTCGAAAGATCCAAAATATGCAGATCGCAGTACAATTCTTCAATTGAGCACAATTTGTAAGTCTTCAAACCTGTTTTGTTTCCAAGTCCTCGATTATGCATGGGCAGTGACAGGAAAGCTCAAATAAAGCAAAGCTGCTTAATGCATTCATTCCAAGCAGCTTCCTCTGAAATTCAGCGGCACTGGCTAATTTATCTTGTAACACACCAATATTCTGACAGATGGATTAAGAAGCTGACAGTTGGTATGCACAGTAGTCACTTCTGAACATTAAGCTCCTAATTCCTCCTGCTTGTTTGCCAACTAGATGCAGTTATTTAAGTCTGGGTATGGTTTCCCTCCCTGCTAAATTCTTCCTCGCGAGCGGTGCCTTCGATCTGAATCTCATCCTATTCTCATTACCCTTTGGGGATTTTTCCGCCTTATTGTTTGTAGCTCCTGTGGTTTAATTTTGCAGGGCTCCCAGTGTGAGTCACGGGATCAATAATCACACTGCTTCCACCAAACTGAAACTCTTGCTTATAATTCCACCCCTGCACGATCTGGCCTCGTACAGGAACTTCAGAATTTTTTGAAAAGTGTTACACGTGGTCTTGGGTACGTTTCTCCCCATTATTTTCCCCTGCTTGTGATGCACACTCAGGATTTTGGTAACATACGAACAAAGAAGAGTTGGCCACTCAAAGCGGCTCCGCCATTTGGTAATATCATGGCTAATGCGAATGTGGCATCAACTCCACTTTCCTGTCTACCGCCTACACCCTATGACTCCCTTGTCAATCACAAAACTATCCAACTTAGCCGCAAAAATATTCATTGACCCTGCCGCCACTGCTCTCTGGGGGGAAATAATTCAACAAACCAAAGATCCTCTGAGAGGAGAAAATTCTCCTCATCCCCCTCTTAAATGGGAGACCCTTTATTTCCAAACTGTGTCCCCCTTATTCTCTTCACTCCCACACAGGGAATTGTTCCCTCAGCATCCACCCTGTCAATTCCCCTCGGGATCTTATCTGTTTCAATAAGATCAACTCACATTCTTCTAAACTCCACTGGAGGCGAGCCCAACCTTTCCATGTACAATGACCCATTCAATCCAGGAATCGGTCAAGTGAACCTTCTCTGAACAGATTCTAATGGGATTATATCCTTTTTCAGGGAAGGAAACCAAATTTGTACCCATAACGTACAAAGGGGCAATTTAGCGTGGCCAATCCATCTACCCTGCACATCTCTGAGTTGTGGGGGTGAGACCCACACAGACACGGGGAGAATGTGCAAACTCCACACGGACAGTGACCCGGGGTCAGGATCGAACCTGGGACCTCAGCGCCGTGAGGCAGCAGTGCTAATCACTGCGCCACCATGCCACCCTGATGATAAATAATTTATGATGGGGATCTTACTTATGAATATATTAACGACCATTACGTTTCCATGGTTTAATTGCTGCATTCGGCTAATACTTAATTTTTCTTCTGGAGACTGTGATGTCACAAGAGACCTGGATCATGATAGGTGGGGCGGAGTTGACTGTACATTAGTTGTCCAAATAGCAAGAACTGAATGTTCATTTAAAGGTTTTCAGATGGTCAGAAAAACAGAAAAGGAAATAAACACCTAGTTCTTCTTCAAGCCGAGGTTGATTAATGACCCCATAGTTCGGGATCCTCTCAGAAGGAGCGATCACAGTATGGTGGAATTTAAAATACGGATGGAGGGTGAGAAGGTAAAATCAAACACTAGTGTTTTGTGCTTAAACAAAGGAGATTACAATGGGATGAGAGAAGACATGGCTAAGGTAGACTGGGAGCAAAGACTTTATGGTGAAACAGTTGAGGAACAGTGGAGATCTTTCCAAGCAATTTCTCACAGTGCTCAGCAAAGGTTTATACCAACAAAAAGGAAGGACGGTGGAAAGAGGGAAAATCGACTCTGGATATCTAAGGAAATAAGGGAGAGTATCAAACTGAAGGAAAAAGCATACAAAGTGACAAAGATTTGTGGGAGACTAGAGGATTGGGAAATCTTTAGGGAGCAACAGAAAGCTACTAAAAAAGCTATGAAGAAGAGTAGGATAGATTATGAGAGTAAACTTGCCCAGAATTTAAAAACAGATAGTAAATGTTTCTACAAATATATAAAACAAAAAAAGTGGCTAAGGTAAATATTGGTCCTTTAGAGGATGAGAAGGGAGATTTAATAATGGGAGATGAGGAAATGGCTGAGGGACTGAACAGGTTTTTTGGGTCGGTCTTCACAGTGGAAGACTGAAATAACATGCCAGTGACTGATGGAAATGAGGCTATGACAGGTGAGGACCTTGAGACGATTGTTATCACTAAAGAGGTAGTGATGGGCAAGATAATGGGGCTAAAGGTAGACAAGTCTCCTGGCCCTGATGGAATGCATCCCAGGGTACTTAAAGAGATGGCTAGGGAAAGTGCAAATGCACTAGTGATAATTTACCAAAATTCACTAGACTCTGGGGTGGTCCCGGCGGATTGGAAATTAGCAAACGTGACACCACTGTTTAAAAAAGGTAGGCAGAAATCAGGTAATTATAGACCAGTGAGCTTAACTTTGGTAGTAAGGAAGATGCTGGAATCTATCATTCAAGTAAAAAATAGCAAGGCATCTGGATGGAAATTGTTCCATTGGACAGATGCAGCATGGGTTCACAAAGGGCAGGTTGTGCCTAACTAATTTAGTGGAATTTTTTGAGGACATTACCAGTGCGTTAGACAATGGGGAGCCAATAGATGTGGTATATCTGGATTTCCAGAAAGCTTTTGACAAGGTACCACACAAAAGGTTGCTGCATAAGATAATGATGCATGGCGTTAAGGGTAAAGTAGTAGCATGGATTGGGTAATTAATAGAAAGCAAAGAATGGGGATTATTGGGTGTTTCTCTGGTTGGCAATCAGTAGCTAGTGGTGTCCCTCAGGGATCAGTGTTGGGCCCACAATTGTTCACAATTTACATAGATGATTTGGAGTTCGGGACCAAGGGCAATGTGTCCAAGTTTGCAGATGACACTAAGATGAGTGGTAAAGCAAAAAGTGCAGAGGATACTGGAAGTCTGCAGAGGGATTTGGATAGTTTGAGTGAATGGGCTAGGGTCTGGCAGATGGAATACAACGTTGACAAATGTGAGGTTATCCATTTTGGTAGGAATAGCAGCAAAAGGGTTTATTATTTAAATGATAAAATATTAAAACATGCTGCTGTGCAGAGGGACCTTGGTGTCCTAGTGCATGAGTCGCAAAAAGTTGGTTTGCAGGCGCAACAGGTGATTAAGAAGGCAAATGGAGTTTTGTCCTTCATTGCTAGAGGGATGGAGTTTAGACTAGGGAGGTTATGCTGCAATTGTATAAGGCCACACCTGGAGTATTGTGTTCAGTTTTGGTCTCCTTACTTGAGAAAGGACGTACTGGCACTGGAGGGTGTGCAGAGGAGATTCACTAGGTTAATCCCAGAGCTGAAGGGGTTGGATTACGAGGAGAGGTTGAGTAGACTGGGACTGTACTCATTGGAGTTTAGAAGGATGCGGGGGGATCTTATTGAAACATATAAAATTATGAAGGGAATAGATAGGATAGATGCGGGCAGGTTGTTTCCACTGGTCGGGGAAAGCAGAACTAGGAGACATAGCCTCAAAATAAGGGGAAGTAGATTTAGGACGGAGTGTAGGAGGAACTTCTTCACCCAAAGGGTTGTGACTCTCTAGAATTCCTTGCCCAGTGAAGCAGTTGAGGCTCCTTTTTTAAACGTTTTTAAGAAAAAGATAGATACCTTTCTAAAGAATAAAGGGATTCGGGGATATGGTGTACGGGCCGGAGAGTGGCGCTGAGTCCACAAAGATCAGCCATGATCTCATTGAATGGTGGAGCTGGCTCGAGGGGCCGATGGCCTACTCCTGCTCCTAGTTCTTATGTTCTTATGTAAAAACCCACCTAATTTACTGAAGTCTTTCGAGAAGGCCTACCCAGCCTGGCCTATATGTAACTACAAATCTACAGCATGGTTGGATCTTAACTGTTACGTTTTGGGTTCAGAATCTTTGGGCGCCATGATAGCACAGTCGTTAGCACTGTTGCTTCACAGCGCCAGGGACCCAGGTGCAATTCCTGGCTTGGGTCACTGTCTGTGCGGAGTCTACACTTTCTCCCCGTGTCTGCGTGGGTTTCCTCCGGGTGCTCCGGTTTCCTCCCACCCGAAAGACATGCTTGTTAGGTGAATTGGACATTCTGAATTCTCCCTCAGTGTACCCGACAGGCGCCGGATTGTGGCGACGAGGGGATTTTCACAGTAATTTCATTGCAGTGTTAACGTAAGCCTACTTGTGACAATAATAAAGATTATTATTATTAAACAGGGTTCTTTAGGGTTTACCTGTTACTCTAAGAATTCTAATGTAGATGGTTGCTGCTGAAAAAAGTTACATTCCTGCTTACTTATAAATCTATACATGCCTTGTGTGTTTCAATCAGGTCACATCTCACTCCTCTAAACTCCAGAAAATATTGACACAATTTACTCAACTTCTCATCATGGGTTGACCCCATCAGCCCGGGACCAATCTAGTGAAACTGTGCTGCACCACATTGCCAATGCCAAGAGTTCCCTGTCTTAAACATGGAGACCAGAACTGCACACAGTACTCCAAGTGTGCTCTCGCCAAAGCCCTGTACAATTGTCGAAAGACTTCCTTCCAGCTATCCTACAGTCCCCATGCCATTTGCCTTCCCAATTGCTTGCTTCACCTGCATGCTAACTTTGTGCTCCTTGTACGAGTTCAGCCAAGTCCCTCTGAACCTCCGTATTTAGAAGTTTTGCACCTTTGAAAAAATATTCTGCTGACCAAAGTGAATCACCCCACATTTCTCCACATTGTACTCCACCTGTCACCTTGTTGCCCACTAGAGCATCATCAATTGGTGAGCACAGCAGCATGAACCTGCGAGGAGAGTCGCAGGTTTTCAGGCTAGAAATAACCATCACCGTATTTCCACATGTGTAAGCTCCGTTCAAAAGAGAAAATGCTGGAAAATCTCAGCAGGTCTGGCAGCATCTGGTGGGAGAGAAAAGAGCTACCGTTCCGAGTCCAGGTGACCCTCTTTCCTTTGTTCTTTGAGCAGACGTTAATCATCTGGAGTTGCATTTTATTAGCACTAGGGGATCTGCCGCTAGGAACGAAGCGACATGTGTGAAGGAATGGGGACCAGCAGGAGGATGCCTGGACGGTGACTGTGCCCCAGGGGTGCTCTGTGTCCCCCTGCCTGCACCCCCCCCCTCCCCAACCCCCCTCCCCTGCCAACCATCTGCAGAGAGGTAGCACTTTGGCAGAAATTGTTAGCAGATGCTCCTCTTTTCAATGACAACTGTGTCAACGAATGGCTTTCTCGCTGCTCTGCTGGTAGGGTCTCCCTATCAGAGCGTTCCATGCACTACCATGTGAAACAAGGAAGACGGCATGCTAGGAAGTCATTGTGGCCACAGTCGGATCACCGCAGTCATCACTGCCAGGCTGGCAAACGTCCCGCATCCCCCATCTTCTCGGAAGAGACAGCGTTGGCAGTTTGAACTTCAGTAATTGTCAACAGCAAGGATTCTTTTTAATATCGACATGACCCAAACTACCTGCACACCCTTCCCCAGGCTCATCATCCACCAAGTCCTTCTCTTTGGTGAATACTGACATAAAGTATTCATTGAATACTTCGCCCATTTCCTCTGGCTCCACACATAGATTCCCTCCCCTGTCCTTGAGTGGGCCAACCCTCTCCCTGGCTACCCTCTTGCTCTTTATATATGTACAAAAAGCCTTGGAGGGCTGCCTGTGGCGCAGTGGTTACCACTGGGACTACGGCGCTGAGGACCCGGGTTCGATCACGGCCTCGGATCACTGTCCATGTGGAGTTTGTACATTCTCCCCGTGTCTGCGTGTGTTTCACCCCCACAACCCATAGATGAGCAGGTTAAGTGGATTGGCCACGCTAAATTGCCCCTCAATTGGAAAAAAAATGATTGGGTCCTCGAAATTTATTTTGGAAAACAAGTATTTCTTTTAAAAAGCTGTAAGAATTGCCTTTAAAAAGCCTGATGCATTTGGGCCTGTTAAATGCTGCTGTGCATGAAGGTGCAATATGCTGGACGTCTTGTAGGCCTAAATGATATGCTGAAGACCCATTACCTCAACGCACAATCTAATTTCTTTGAGACTGCTTTACAGTCAAACAAACCAGCATGTCTTAAATCCAGACTGCGTACACAGTCAATTGAGGCAGAGCTGCCCCCTGGGAAAAGGTCGTACGTTCAGGCATTGGGGCTGAGATAGACTGGAACCACCATGAGAAGATCGTTCGACCTACGGAGAGATCCAAATCTGACGCTCATTCTCACGATTCATTCTTATTTGAAATGGTTTATTTTAACTGGCAGTTTCGGAGCAGCCCTACAAGCTTAACGGAGCACCCTCGAATCGGGTAGGGACGGAAAAACAAACAGCAAGCCCCTATTGTTTGAACGCTTCGAAAAGCAAACACACAAGCAACAGTGATGAGTTGCAGGGGTAAGGCGTGAGAGACAGAAGGTAAACGCAGGATGCAGACTCAATTAGATACTAATTCCCTTCGCTGCACAAGGCTTTGGTAGACAATAAGCTCAAGAACACTTTCAGTGAAATAAATGTAAACATCTGCCAAACACCAATGCTGACAAGTGGCATCCAATTCGAGTCAGGTCACCAGTGAAGCAGGTGTTCTTCATACTGAAGCAAAAATGCTTCATAACTTTCTCTTAAAATATCATATCGCATTTCTAATTCGACACTGCGCATAAATTACAACAGTTTTGCATATTCAATATTGCTTTTTATCTATGACCTTAAACATATGGTAACCATCTGTGAGAATAGCAGAGGCAGTCTCACCAAATTAACAGCTGTTTTGACGAACAAATCATCATCAATTTTCGTTCTAACTGACAGCTGAGCTAGCACAATTAGTAGTGGATTCCAGGTAGAGATCTTTTATCCTGACACATTTTTAAGTTGTAGATTATAGTAATTGGCCATTCTGCACTGCTCTGATTCCTCTCCAAGAGGCATTGTAGTAACTGTTTCCATGAGGCTTCTATTATCTGTGGGAGTGTCAGAGCAAGGCTCAGTGTCAATAACAGTTATTTCGAAGAACAATATTGATCATCAATTCCCTTCTAACTGACAGCTTTAGCTTCCGCCGTTAGGAACACATGCCAGGTAAAAAAATATATATCAGTTTGACACGGAACAGAATTGTGAATTATAGTCAGTGGTGCGATCTAAGGAGCTTAGACTGAGGGTGAAGTGTCAGCCACTTTGGATTGGGGAGAAATTTCTTCATGCAGAGGATTGTGAATCTTTGGAATTCTCTCGTAAGGGCAACAAGGAGTCCACACCGAGTGGGTTGAAACAAAAACTTATTTCATTTTACAGTATCTATTATATACGGCTTGGCACAGTGATTAGCACTGCTGCCTCACGGTGCCTAGGACCCGGGTTCAATTCCAGCCTTGGGTGATTGTCTGTGTGGAGTTTGCACTTTCTCCCCGTGTCTGCGTGGGTTTCTTCTGGGTGCTCCGGTGTTTTTTTTAATTCGTTCTTGGGGCATGGGCGTCGCTGGCTGTGCCCGCATTTATTGCCCATCCCTGATTCCCCCTGAGGGGGCAGTTAAGAGTCAACCCCATTGCTGTGGGTCTGGAGTCACATGTAGGCCAGACCGGGTAAGGACGGCAGATTTCCTTCCCGGAAGGATATTAGTCCTTTAGTCCTAAAGCATACAGATTGGCCAAGAAAAATAATGGGCGGAATTCTCCCCCCCCCCCCCCCTCACGTGGGAGAATCGCCGGGGCACCGCGCGTGTCCTGCCACGCCGCCCCGCCACCCGCACGTGATTCTCCCCCCCCCCCAAACCGGCGCGGTGAGAATCACGGCTGGCCGCTCGGAGAATCGCCGCTCGCCATTTGCAACGGGCGAGCGGCGATTCTCCGGCCCGGATGGGCCGAGCGGCCTGCCCAACACGACAGGTTCCCGCCGGCGCCGTCCATACCTGGTCACTGCCGGCGGGAACAGCGTGGGAACGCTGGGGGGCAGCCTGTGGGGGGGAAAGGGGGGGGCCTCAAATGGGGTCTGGCCCGCGATCGGTGCCCACCGATCGGCGGGCCGGCCTCTCTGAAGGAGGACCTCCTTTCCTCTGCGCCCCGCAAGATCCATCCGACATCTCCTAGCGGGCGGCCTCGGGGAGGATGGCAACCGCGCATGCGCGCTTTTATGCGGTGTCAAGGCCCGGCGCGCGTAAATGACGCGACGCCACTCCTAGCCCCCCGAGGGCGGGAGAATAGGGGGCTGGGAGCGGGCTCCGATGCCGGAGTGAAACACTCCGATTTTCACTCCGGCGTCGGCACATAGACTCCCGATGGGAGAATTGCGTTCAATAGGTCTGAGGATTGGGAGCAGTTTAGAATTCAGCAAAGAAGGACGAAGGGATTGATTAAAAAGGGGAAAGTACAGTACGAAAGGGAGTTTGCAGGGAACATAAAGCCTGACACAAAGAGTTTCTATAGATAGGTGAAGAGAAAGAGATTGGTAAAGAGAAATGTAGGCCCCCTACAGACAGAAACAGGGGAATGCATAATAAGGGATAAAGAAATGGTTGAGCAATTGAATACATACTTTGGTTCTGTCTTCACAATTGAGGACACAAATCAGATCCCAGAAATGTTGGAGAATGAAAGGTTTAGTGAGAGGAAAGAACTGAGGGAGATCAACATTGGTAGAGAAATGGTGCTGGGAACATTGATGGGATTGAAGGTGGATAAATCCCCAGGGCCTGAGAATCTGCATCCCAGAGAGCTTAAGGAGGTGGCTCTGGAAATAGTGGATGTATTGGTGGTCATCTTCCGGGATTCTATAGACTCTGGAACTGTCCCTGCAGATTGGAGGGTAGCCCACGTCACTCCGATATTCAAAAAGGGAGGTAGAGAGAAAGCAGGGAATTATAGACCAGTAAGCCTAACATCGGTAGTGGGGAAAATGCTTGAATCCATTATCGAGGACTTTATAGCGGAACATTTAAAAAGCAGTGGCAGGATCAGTCAGAGTCAGCATGGATTTATGAAGGGAAAATCATGCTTGACAAATCTGTTGGAATTCTTTGAAGAGATAACCAGTACAGTTGACAAGGGGGAGCCAGACGATGTGGTATATTTGTATTTTCAGAAGGCGTTTGGCAAAGTCCTGCATAAGGGATTATTGTGCAAAATGAAAGCGCGTGGGATTGGGGGAAATGTATTGAGGTGGATAGAAAACTGGTTGGTAGAGAGGAAACAAAGAGTCGGGATTAATGGGGCCTTTTCAAATTGGCAGGCAGTGACCAGTGTGGTACCACAGGGATCGGTGCTGGGACCCTAGCTATTCACAATATATATTAATGATTTGGATGAGGCAACAAAATGGAACATCTCAAAGTTTACAGATGATACCAAATTAGGTGGGTGGGTAAATTGTGACGAGGATGCAGGAATCCTATAGCAAGATCTGGACAGGTTGGGCGAGTGGGCAAATCAATGGCAGATGCAGTATAATTTGGATGAGTGTGAGGTTATTCACTTTGGAAGCAAAAACAGGAATCGCAGATTATTACCTGAATGATTGTAAATTGGGAGAGGGGAGTGTGCAGCAGGACCTGGGTGTCCTTGTGCACCAGTCGCTGAAGGTAAGCATGCAGGTGCAGCAGGCGGTAAAGGAGGCTAATGGTGTGTTGGCCTACATTGCAAGAGGTTTCGAGTATAGAAGCAGGGATGTGGTGCTGCAATTGTACAGGCCTTGGTGAGGCGACACTTGGCGTATTGTGTGCAGTTTTGGCCTCTTTCTCTGAGGAAGGATGTTCTTGCTCTCGAGGGAGTGCAGCAAAGCTTTACCAGACTGATTCCAGGGATGGCGGGACTGTCATATGAGGAGAGATTGACTAGGTTGGGATTGTTCTCGCTGGAGTTCAGAAGAATGAGGGGGGATCTCATAGAGACTTATAAAATTCTAACAGGACTAGACAGGGTAGATGCAGGGATGTTGTTACCAATGATGGGTGTGTCCAGAACCAGGGGTCACAGTCTGAAGATTCAGGGTAAACCATTTCAGACAGAGATGAGGAGACATTTCTTCACACAGAGAGCGGTGAGCCTGTGGAATTCATTACCACAGGAAGTAGTTGATGCTAAAACATTGAATACATTCAAGAGATGGCTGGGTATAGCACTTGGGGAGAATGGGATCAAAGGCTATTTGGAGAAAGCAGGATTAGGCTATTGAGTTGGGTGATCAGCCATGATCGTGATGAATGGCGGAGCAGGCTCGAAGGGCCAAAAGGCCTCCTCCTGCCCCTGTCTTCTATGTATCTATGTGGTGAATCAGATGGGTTTTTACGACGATCGACAATGGTTTAAAGGTAATTGTTCGATTTTAAATTCCAGATTTTTATTGAATTTGTATTTCACCATCTGCAGTGGCGGGATTCGAACCCGGGTACCCAGAGCGTCACAAATCCAGTGACAAAACCACTACGCCACCATCTCCCACAGTCCAATGATATGCAGGTTAGGTGGATTGGGCACGCTAAATGGCCCCTTAGTGTCCAAAGGTTAGGTGGGGTTATAGGATTAAGGAGATAGGGCAGGGGAGTGAGCCTAGGTAAGGTGCTCTATCGGAGGGTCGGTGCGGACTTGATGGGCCGAATGGCCTCCTTCTGTACTGTATGGGTTCTATAAAATACCAGCTCCAGTAGTTCCCTGGTCCACTAGTCTTGTGTCTTCTCTGGTCAGTGCCTTACTGGCCAACTCTTATACAAAGCCAAGTATAGTTAAGGGTCCCCACCACCTTACCGGAGGAGCTCGTACTCTACAAGATCCACGGGTTAGTTAATCATCCCCATCCAGTAAGACCTGTGTGAGCTGTAACAAATTCCCTACCACATCATACAGTGGCTGTTCAGTCATCAAGCTGATTCAAGGTTGGGTTGGATAGATTTTCCAAAGCAAAAGGTTATCTTGGGGGGGGAAGAGCTGAAGTCAAAGATCAAATAAGATCTCATTGAAGAATGGTGCAGATTTAAGAGGCATATTGTTTCTTTCTGCTCCCCTTCCTTATGCTCCCGTTTTGAATTCTGCTTATTGCTCTGCGGAGGGAATTTTCATAATACTGTTAATAAAGGCTGTCCAGACAGAGGAAAGGGGAAAGGCAAGAACTTCACAGCCAATAAAATACTTCCAAAATGTAGGGCAATACAACAGGCTCCATCACTACAACAAACAGATAACTCTGTTGTGTGTGTTGACCAGGACACTCGGCCAGTGTTATGACCTCCATGAAGACCATGGGGAGACAATCATGCAACTCCCTGTGGATTGCAAGCTCCCTCGATAGGGGGTGGAGACCAACCACCTGGGGCACATTAAGGGCAGGTGTTAAAAGGAGGCCCAACTCAGATCACATCTATGCACCCAGCAAGTTCTGCACTGTAACTGAGATGATGTAATTGTAAATACGTAAATAAATTCACCTTCGTTAACAGCAGCTTGCTTATCAGTTATAATATTGGCGACGAGGATCTATGGAAGCCCCGGACTCACCCTTCGATTTGCCCATCCGCCGGAAGCCCGTATTGAGTGCAATATATCGTATCATTTAAAATGCCGCTGTTGGGTAAATCGGATGCCTTTGATGGGATTGGGATCAGTATGCAGAGCACGTGCAAAGGGTATATTGGAGGAAGGCTGACAAAAAGTTCTCCTTCTGACCGTCTTTCTGGCCCGGACATTCGGGATCACCAAAGGTTTGACCTACCCGGCTACACCGGATTCCAGGTCGTTCGATGAACTCGTGGCAATGGTCTCGGACCGCTGCGACCCTAAACAGGCTGTGATTATGCTATTCTTTGAGCAGCACGGTAGCACAGTGGTTAGCACAGTTGCTTCACATCTCCAGAGTTCGATTCTCGGCTTGGGTCACTGTCTGTGCGGAGTCTGCACGTTCTCCCCGTGTGTGCGTCGGTTTCCTCCGGGTGCTCCAGTTTCCTCCCACAGTCCAAAGATGTGCGGGTTAGGTGGATTGGCCATGATAAATTGCCCCTTAGTGTCCAAAAAGGTTAAGTGGGATTACTGGGTTACGGGGATAGGGTGGAGGTGTGGACGTGGGTAGGGTGCTCTTTCCAAGGGCCGGTGCAGACTTGATGGGCCGAATGGATTCAGAGTTTAATGCATTAATGTCATTGCACCTGGATATACAGCTTGGTGCAGATACAATATCACATCCTGCTTCATAAGGGTAGCAATTAAGATAAGTTTAAAAAATGCTAGCCGAGGAGACCTTCCATTCGTAGCATTATAGATTGCTGTCTCAAAATAAACTGCTGGAACAGTTGTCAAATGAACAGCTCACTGAGTATCGGGTCTCAAATCAATTCATCAGATGTGAAGCTGTCTTACTGATGCTGTTCAGTATTTCTCTTCATCAGACTCACCAAATTAGCCGAATTGAGTCTGACCCACGGAGCATGCTGGGAGGTGGGGTGGGAGGCTGGAGGACCAGGAGGGTAGGCAACGGGCTGAAGCTCCACTGCTTTTCCGACTCTCTCTCATTCAGTCAGCGGCAAGGATGGCCGCTTGGACTGCAGGCCAAATAGGTCCCTTCAATGGCCAATTAACGGCAACATAAAGCTTCACCCCTCCTCTGCTAGGGTTCTACCAGCAGCTGGGGGTTTGGGGCAGGGGTGGGGGTGCTGTCCCGCATTCATTATGATCAGGGCAATTTAGCGTGGCCAATTCACCTACCCTGCACATCTTTGGGTTGTGGGGGGCGAAACCCACGCAGACACGGGGAGGATGAGGTGGGTTTTTTATGACAACGGTATCATTAGACTTTTAATTCCAGATTTTAGCAAATTCAAATTTCACCAGCTGACATCATAGAATCATCGAATTTACAGTGTAGAAGGAGGCCATTCGGCCCATCGAGTCTGCACCGGCTCTTGGACAGAGCACCCTACCCAAGACCACACCTCCACCCTATCCCCATAACCCAGTAGCCCCACCCGACACTAAGGGCAATTTTGGACACTAAGGACAATTTAGCATGGCCAGTCCACCTAACGTGCACAACTTTGGACTGTGGGAGGAAACCGGAGCACCCGGAGGAAACTCACGCACACACGGGGAGAACGTGCAGACTCCACACAGACAGTGACCCAAGCCAGAATCGAACCTGGGACCCTGGAGCTGTGAAGCAATTGTGCTAACCACTGTGCTACCGTGCTGCCCGTCCATGGTGGGATCCGAACCCTGATCCTCAGAACATTCCCCTGGGTCACTAGTCCAGTGACAATATCACTACGCTACCGCCTCCTCTGAAGCTGGAAGGAGGCTCTAGTCGGGAAGTAACACTGGCGTAAGCCTATGGGCTGCATGGTCTTTTGCTATGCTGTTAACTTCTATACTGATCTGGGGTTGGATTAGCACACTGGGCTAAATCGCTGGCTTTTAAAGACGTCCAAGGCAGGCCAGCAGCACGGTTCAATTCCCGTACCAGCCTTCCTGAACGGGCGCCGGAATGTGGCGACTAGGGACTTTTCACAGTAACTTCATTGAAGCCTACTTGTGACAATAAGCGATTTTCATTTTTCATTCATTTCACGATCAATTGAGACGCAAGTTCACGGGACCTCTGATCAGCTCCAGGCTAGATTGCCAGGGAGATCGCCTTTAGCAAGAGAAAAATTGGCTCTTACAAGGTGGCAAATTAAATTGTTCATCTCACTCCATACTGCTCTGCACATTAACCATTCAGTGGCGCATGAAGAATCCTGCAAGTTTTGCAATCCCAACCACAACGACACTGGCAAGATTGGTTGTCATGGACACTGCCTCTCGGCAGCAGACTGCGAGAAAAAGAAAATAGGATTCCAAAATGGGAAAGCGGGCAGGAATATGATTAGCTCGAAAATGTTATAAATACATGATTCTGAGAACGGGTCAAGCTACCTGCCCAAGCAGCAGTTACATGCTATTGCAAGTTGACAGCATCAAAGGATGTTTGAACAGCGGTAATGTACTGAGCGAGCAAGCTCAAGGTTGGAAGTTTAAACCACACCAAGGCAAGTGGGAAAATTCAATTCATTACATCTGTCAGCCTCTGAAAGGCGGATGGTTTGCTGGAACTATCCACTAACTCAGCTAATGTCCCTTAGGAAAGGAAAAACGGCACACCTCCTCTGTGCGGCCTAACCTACAGCATATCCGCCACAAATGACATCATATGTGACTGGGACAAAGGCAAACTTTCCCCTCCTTGTCCTTCTCGAACTTCCCACAGCCTTTGGGCGAGACCTAGCGGCCGCGTTAGCACGTCACGTCATGGCCCGCGAGGTCTTGCAAAAGGGCCAAAAACTGGATCGCGCCCCAGCGAGATTTCGGAACACACAGGGGCGGGGGTGGATTCCGTGATGGGGTCACGGCTTGCGTGGGTGGTCCTGAGTCTGCTGCCTGGGTTGTTTAAACGTTCTTATAGGACTGTGTTAGTCTCCTGACTGTGGCATGGATTGGATGCAGGCCGCATGGAGTTGTGGTGTGAGTCAAGTTGGCCTGCCGAATTGGCTGGGTGGGTAAGATTCCACAAAAGAAGGCAACACTGTAGGGGGGGGGGGGGGGTCTTAAGTATAATGGCATGAAGCAATGCGATCTCAGAATAGTGTAACCTGAATAAGAAGGGTGCCTATTGCCTTTGCCTATCCCTGAAGCATTCCAGAGACTCCTGCTCGTCAAACTAATTTGTCATCAAGAGTTCATCCTTAACAGTGCCAGCTGCCCACAGTCTCAAAGTCAAGGAATGGGATGAATTCTCAGGGCTCAGGGGTAAACACTTGGGTATCCGGGATCGAGGGACACTGGGCTTGCTTTTGTGCTGGACCGCAACGTCGGCCAGTGAGGATCCATTAGCCCCCAATGTAGACATCACCGTCCAGTTGACCCTGCCCATTAGGGATGTGCGAGCATATAAACCTCCTGGCAGAATCTCCAGTTATATACAGAATAAGGGAGTGGAGAACCAGATGGCAGGCCAAAGGCGACCCTGGCAGGGTGAGGGTATAGGCTGGAGCCAATTATGCAATGGAGATGGGAGGGACCCGAGCTGTGAGTGAGTGGTAGTAGCTGGATAAGGTATGGGACTGGCTACCCCCAGGTTCGGGGTGCAAGTAGGTCTGGGGAGGTGCTGATGTTATCCGGTTGTAACATCAACCTGACACTCTCTCTCATCCCTCCCAGATAGCCAAGCGATATCAGTATGGAGCCAGTGGAGCTGTCCATTCCTCTTATTACAGCGCTGCAGGAGTACAGACTCCAACAGCAACATGCGGCGGTACCCGGGGAAGACCCTGCGGCAGGAAACCAGGTGGGCAGAGGGCATGAAGGCACAGGAGACACAGGCAAGGGTGTGCAAGACCTGTCTTTCAGGGAGTTGTCAGACCAGACAACATGCGCCGTAAGAGGCTTCACCTCACCACAAAGACTGTGCGGGACCTGTGCCATATTCTTTCCAAATTGTCGCCCCGTGGCGGCAGAGGATACCTGCTCCATGTGACCGTAGAGGTCACGAAAGCCCTCAATCTTTACATGACGGGGTTGTTTCAGGGCTCCACGGGTGACCTATGCAACATCTCGCAGGCGTCCACCTATAAGTACATCCAGGAGATCATTGATGCACTCGATATAAGGGATTTAGACTTTATTCATTTCGACCTGAATCAGGTCGAACAGGATGAGAGGGCTGCGGGATTCGGCAGAAAGCTGGTCTGCCACAGGTGCAGGGGGTGATTGACAGCTCCCTCCCATGCCGCTCTATGCAGCCCATGGCATCGGGGAGTCCCCTTCATAAACAGGAAGGGGTTTTAGACCCTCAATGTGCAGCTGGTGTGTGACCGCCAGATGGAATTCATGCACGTGTGTGCATGTATCCCAGGAAGCATGCATGATAGTTACATCCTTGGACAAGCGCAGACCCCTGGCATTTTCGAGGGTCACCCCAGGCTGCAGGGATGGCTTGTGGGGGACAAGGGATATCCCCTGAGGTATTGTCTGATGATGCCAGTGTGGAGGTCAGAGATCTCAGCAGAGGCGGGTACAGCGAGGCGCACTGTGCCACCTAATCCATGACCGGGCGGCCCAGCCGCCTCACGCAGATGCCCTTGACATGTCCGGTGGGCCGCCCGAGAAGGTCTTTCACACCATGATGGTCTGCTGTGCCCTACAGAACCTGACCCTGCAGCGAGTAATGACCTACATGAGGAGTTCCTGGAGGAGCAGCATGTGTCCTCGGATGAGGAGGACCTTCAGGAGGGGAGTTGAGGAAGAGGCTGCTGAGGATCCGGAGGATGGAGGCCAGGTGTGGGCGACGCTGCACATGGGCAGTAGGGCTCAGGCCGTCATCATCACCTCCTGGTTCATGGCGTAGGACCAACATGTCGTCTAACAGTGCGACAACACCCCCCCCCCACCCACAACTGCCAGCTCACCCCACCCCTCTCCACCCCACACACTCCAATACATCATGACTCCTCTGAGACCAGGGGATGAAGGTAGCTGAGTGCTCACTCATCAGGGTGCTGGGGCAGGGGAGTCCTTGAGTGCCCGCTGCCCGGTTCAATGCAGGAGGGTAATGACGACTCGCAGTGAGGAGTAATGAGCGATGCTCCTCAGCTACTGCTTAGCACTGACTCCTGCCTGTCAGCTGCCAGCACGCTGACTCCCTGGTGCATGTCTGAGTGAGGTCCTGCACTACATTCCTCTGTCCTTTTGCTCTAGATGGGGATTAGGGGGTGAGGGTCTCAGGTTTACTAAATCATGCTCGAGTCCAGTCACTACATTTGAAACATTCACACTGAGAAGGCCTAATTGTCTGCCTCACATTGAGGGCCGATGAGGAGAACTATGTCCAGATGGGGAGAAGCGCAGGCCACTGGGTGGAGGGTTAAAGAATGGGAGGAGTTAAGGTGGTGGAGAACAATGATATTTCGTTCAGTGACATGTGCACAAGTTAGAAGTGATAATGAACCCACAACTATCGGGGCCAAACCTCACCTATTCCCACTATGTGCCCCAACAACTCCTTACACAATGAACCCACCCAGAATGTACATCAGAGGCAGAAGCGGCCTGCTGCTTCCCACGCCCTGTTGTCTGAGACACCCTTGGTGGACGACCTTTGCAGGGCCGGGACCTGGAGGGCCCTCAGCCTACTTTTGGGTGGCACTGGTTTTGCCCATCACCCTGTTCTGCCCACTGCACCTGAGTTGCGCCAGTCACAGGAAGGGGGTATTCAGATTGGCAGGTCACACCGAGTCTCCTGAATGGAAGGCTCAGTGTGTGCTCTAGTGGATCCTCCCCTCTCCGGCTTCTCATGGGCCCCTGGGTCACGCCATGGGATGGAGGGGCAGCTGGAGTGAGCTCCAGAAGCCTCAACGTCATCTGGCGTTGCAAGTCCTGGTGGTCCACCAGAGTCTGCACCATGGTGTCGAACCTCTCAACCATGGTCCTCATGGACTGAGCCATACTTCAGAGCTCTCCAGTCATAGATCTGACCTCTTGCCCAGAATTTCCATTCTGGATGCCACCCTTGCAGCGTTAGCCTGGGTGCCACACATCGGCGGCAATATCTCCCGCGGCAGAAGGTTTTGGAACTCCTCCATTCAGCCTCGTAGTCGCAGGAGTCTCACTGCCAACACCTCCTGGTGTTCCCGGCTCTGCCTTTGCATCTCTAGCAATTAAGGGACAACCATGTTCAGAGGCAAGGGACCTGGCTGGGGCACAGCTGAGTCCTGAGATCCAGCAGATCTCTGACTGTCCGATCCCAGGGACGTTCCTGCCTCTGCCTGATGTGCATCAGAAGCAGTGTGGTGCTCACCAGATAGTGACCCAGAAGCCAGCTTGCTGACATCGTCCACTGAGGTGTGAGTCGCTGCGATGGTGGATGGTGCGGGTGATAGCTGGAATGCCTCTGCCGAGTCCTCCTCCGAGGTGGTGTTGGAGATGGGGGAGGTCAGACACTGCCAATAGACAGACCAAGCTCTTTGGTTGATGGGGGGGGGGGGGATGATGATGTTTGAGGAAGTTACTGGGAGGTTGGGTCCTGAGTTGGTGACATGTGTGATTGAGGTGACATTCTGGGAGGTGACAGAAGGGTGGAGTGCAGAGAGGAGACAGTAAGCACTCACCCTGGCTGATCGGAGGAGGTCATTCATCTTTTTCCTGCATTGCACACCTGTCCGCTTGGTCAGGTGTTGGCATTGACCAGTGCTGCCACCGTCTCCTGGGTGGGATTCATCACCTTTCTGGAGAGCGTCCTGCCAGCCCAAGGGTATATCCTAGCCAGCCTCTCCTCCATGGGACCCATCAAACCATTGAGGGGCCCCCTCTGTAAATCTAGGAGGAGCTGGTTTCCTAGCCGCCACTCTCCTGACATGAATGGGTGCTGTTTAAATGCAGCGGCCCCTTCACTCAAGTGCTCAGGTGACCCATGGGGCACACGAATCAGATGCTTCGCGCCTCAGGCACAGCGATTTTTACATGGGGCGGGGGGGGGGGGGGGGGGGAGTTCAAAGTGGGGTCTGGACCGCACCCCCAGGGCCGGCAGGAACCGCAAAAATTTTCTCGGAGAAAATTACACCGTTATTGTTTTGGAAAAGTTCCACCCTTTGGCTCATCTGAAGCCACCGTCCTCCAAAATCTCAGCACGCTATCCAGCTGGGTGGGATGGTGCTCACCTGGTTCCACTCTTATCTATCCAACAGAAACCGGGGGAATACCCGTTAAGGCTTCCAGCTCCCGCCCACTTATCTCTCGTGCCCTTCAAGATCGATCCTTGGATCTCTCCTATTTCTGATCCACATGTTACCCCTTGGCGACATTCAGCAATGTTCATGCGCACTTGGTCGACTTCCAACTCGACCTCAATGCCACCCTTCTCAACTCCTCCACTGCTAATCCAGTACTGGGTGAATAGAAATTTCTTCCAATGAGATATTGAGAAGACCAAAGTCTTCGGTCACCACTTACAAATTCTGCTCCTTGGTCACCATCACCAACCGAACTGTTTTCACGCTCGGTATCATGTTTGACATTTGATTCCAAGATGAGCTTCTAACCTCTTATCCTCACCATCATTAAAGCCGCCTATTTCTACCTCTGTAACATTGACCAACTCTGCCCCGTGTTAGTTAATTTGCTGCTGAAACCTTCATCCATGTCTTTTCAATGCACTCCCGCCAGCTTCCCACACTCAAACTTCAATAAACCTGAGGTCGTCCAACACTCTGCTGCTCTTATCATGTTGCATTTACTCATTCCCCACTAACATACGTTGGCTCGCGGTTAAGCAACACCTTGATTTTAAAATTATCCACAGAGCATCGAACCATCAATTTGCTACAGTGCAGAAGGAGGCCATTCGACCCATCGGGTCTGCACCGACCCTCTGAAAGAGCACTCTTCCCAGGCCCACTCCCCACCCCGATCCCCGTAACCCCAGCTAACCTACACATCTTTGGACATTAAGGAGCAATTTATCATGGCCAATCCACTGAATCTGCACATCTTTGGACTGTGGGAGGAAACGCCCGGAGGAAACCCACGCAGATACGGGGAGAATGTGCAAACTCCAGACGGACAATGACCCAAGGCCGGAATTGAACCCGGGTCTCTGGTGCTGTGAGGCAGTGATGCTAACCACTGTGCCATCGTGCCGCCCCTTATCATCCTTGTTCTCAAATCCATCCATTGCCACGGCCATCCCTATCTGTCTTGGGGCTGGTTTAGCACAGTGGGCTAAACAGCTGGCTTGTAATGCAGAACAAGGCAACAGCGCGGATTCAATTCCTGCACTGGCCTCCCCGAACAGGCGCCAGAATGTGGCGACTAGGGGCTTTTCACAGAAGCCTACTTGTGACAATAAGTGATTATTATTATTATAGGGTGGGATTTTCCTCCCTCTCCACGCCGTGTTCTGCAGAGGTGGAGGGCAGCTTGTCAGTGGCCGGCAGCAGGATCTTTGGGTTCTACCGTTTTCAACGGGATGCCCCATCGAACACACCCCTCATGGCCGCAAAACGCATGCCGGGGGTCCGCCGTTGACGGGACAGTAAGTTCCTGCCGTCATGAATGGCCAGATAACTCTGCCCATTATCCCCTCTAGATGGTGGTGTAGTGGGAATGACACCGTTGATAAATCTGGATTATTTGGCTAGTCTCAGTTAATGTGACCAATAAATTATCACGGTTGGAAAAACCCACTTACTTCACAAACGTTGCTGACGCAAGGAAATCTGCCATCCTTACCTGGTCTGGCCGACATGTGACATTAAATGGTCAGAGATTATCTAAATGGTCAGAGATTGCAGAGCTCTGAGATTCAGAGGGATCTGGGTGTCTTAGTGCATGAATCACAAAAGGCTAGTAGACAGATGCAGCAAGTAATTAGGAAAGCTAATACAATGTATTGATTCGTTGTGAGGGAATTGAATACAAAAGTAGGGAGGTTAAGCTTCAGTTGTATAGGGAACTGGTGAGACCAGATCTGGACTATTGTGTACAGTATTCGTCTCTTTACTCAAGGAAAGATGTGAATGGATCAGAAGCAGTTCAGAGAAGGTTTACTGACTAACACTAGGAATGGGCGGGTTGGCTTACGAGGAAAGGTTGAAGAGGATAGTTTTATATCTACTAAAGTTTAGAAGAGTGAGAGTAGACTTGATCGAAATCTTCAAGATCTTGAGGGTTATTGACAGGATGGATATGGATAGGTATAGAGAGGATGTTTCAGTTTTTTCAGATGCACAGTTTTGGTCCCTTATTTGAGGAAAGATGTAGTGGCATTGGAGGCAGTTCAGAGGAAGTTCACTGGGTCGATTCCAGAGATGAGGGGTTTGTCGTATGAAGAAAGATTGGGACGTTTAGGGCTATACTCTCTCGAGTTCAGAAGAATGAGGGGAGATCTAATTGAGGTATACAAGATGCTGAAAGGTATGGATAAAGCAGACATGGAGCTGATGCTTCCTCCTGTGGGGCATTCTGAAAGGAGAGGTCATAATCTTAGGATCAGAGGTAGCAAATTTAAAATGCAGTTGAGGAGAAATTACTTCTCCCAAAGTGTTGTGAATCTGTGGAATTCGCTACCCCGGAGTGCGGTGGATGCTGGGACAGTGAGTAAATTTAAGGAGGAGTTAGACAGATTTTGAATTGGAAATGGGTTGAAGGGTTATGGAAAACGGGCAGGACGGTGGAGTTGAGGCCAGGATGAGATCAGCCATGATCGAATGGTGAAGCAGACTCGATGGGCCCAATGGCCTAATTCTGCTCCTCAACCTTATGAAATTATGTTTCCTCTTTGGGAAGAAAATAGAACCAGGGATCACTGTTTGAAAATAAGGGGTCACTCATTTCAGACAGAGATGAAGAGTAATTTTTCTCTCAGAGTGTTATAAGTCTCTGGAGCTCTCTTCCTCAAAAGGCGGTGTAAACAGAACCTTTGAATATTTTTAAGGCAGGGCGAGATACATTCGTGATTGACAAGGGGGGTGAAAGGGTGAAAGGGGGTGAGGCAGGAATGTGGGATTGAAGTTACAATTAGATCAGTCATGATCTTATTGAATAGCGGAGCAGGTTCGAGGGGCCGAATGGCCTCCTCCTGCTCCTAATTTGTATGTTCAAGTTGCGTTGGTTAGATTTGGCATAAACAAACCAATACCAATCATACTACCACAGCAAGGACATCAGAGGCCCACTATCAGCACCTAAAACCAGCAATGGGAGGGGCAATGAATCCGGTATTGCCAACATCCGGAGAACATACCTCCAAACCTCTCAGAAAACAGTTGAGGTTTCCAATCGGCTTCAATGGATTTTGCGACAATTTCTACAACTTGTTTTGTGTTGCAAAAGGTAAAAACTTTCCACTTTTACTGCATGGCTGCAAAAACCATTTTCATTAATGAAAACCTCTGTGGAGTACATGGACCCCACAAAGAGGTCGTCTAGCATTGGCATATTAGCGTAGTGCACAAACAAGCATGGAGACAGTTCTTAACTTGCACCCTTTGCTGTATATATGTACATAATTCTGGAGCTGGGTTCTCCACAGCGAACCCGCGGCCAGCGCGGGCGGAGAACCTACTTTCACGCCGTAATCGGGCCTGGCGCCCGTCCGGTGATTCTCCGGGCCCTGAAAATCGGCGTGACCGCTGAGTACGCCGCGCCGCCAGGGGGCCATTGCCAGAGGCCCGCCCAGCAACCCACCGCTCCCGACCGGCCGGGCTCCTGGTGGAGTTGGAGCTAACCACCTATTGCCGGTCGCGATGCTGGCGTGGTGGCTGCGAACTCAGCCCGTGGCCGTCTTGGTCCGGGGCGGGCGGATCGGAGGCCAGGGGGGTACGGACAGGCAGCCGAGGGTTAATTCTGTCCTGGTTCCGGCTCGGGCGCGCGGCCGATCGGGGGCGCTCTCTTTTCTCTGTGTGGTTCTGCGGTCCAAGTCTGCCGTGGAGCTCAACGCAGCCGGTGGAGGACGCTTCCCTCCGCATGCGCGGACTCCGAACTGGATGTGCGGGAACCGGTCTCCGCAGCAAAAGCTGTGCGATTCACTCCGGGTCACTGCCAGCCCCCTGCAGGGCATTGAATTGGTTCAGCATTTTGTAAGGAATTTCTGGAGTAAAACTCCACCGTTTCCAAGCCGGCGTGGGGGACATAGTCTAATTTTGAGAGAATCCAGCCCATGGTATTCCATCGACACCTAGGGCTCGTCCGCCACAACCTCCCCCCTCCCCTCCTCCATGGTATGTTTTGCGGTTGCAGAGGCAGCCCGCCATTGGTCAGCTGTGGGAGCGTCCAGTCCCGCCGTAGTCGATGGGTTTTCCCCGTTGTCCACACCCTCCGCAGCCGGAGAACATGTGCGTGCGGTGTGGTGGGGGGGGGTCACCGTCAGCGGGGCCAGCAAGGTCGGCTGGAAAATGTTAGCCCAAGAGCTAACTTAGTGATGTCTTTGAGGTCTTAAGTAAGAGCAGCTGAATGCTATCCAACACCTTGCAACAGTTCGTGCGTCAAGTTTCCTGCGTTCAATCCTATTCTTAAACTCCATTCAACAGCAGTTTCTAAATTGCTCAGAGGCAGAAGCAGTTTTCCTGTTGCGCCTTTCTCGCCCGCTCCCATTGTGAATTTTGTGATGTTTCACCCACATCATTGGCATCCGTGAGCTGACGAAACACAGCACTGAGACGCAAGATCAGAGCATGTTTTCTCGCCGGCAGCAAATAAAACCTGGTAGAAACGCAGACACTTCCCTCGCTCCCTCCCCCAACTAATCAACATTTTCTATTTTCAAAAGTACTGAGATTGTAAGAGACACAGCGGAGCAATTGCAAAATATTGAAAGCAAATAATCAAGCACCAGGAAACGAATCATGACACCAGATAAATTGCTTTCTCTTCCAGAATTCATTTCTCAATTTCCAATTACATTATTTTGGATGATAATATTTCTGTTGATTATCCAAATAGTCAACACAGTTTTAAACCAAGAAAACAGCCACATGAATATTTGCAATAATTGCCATGAAATATTATGACATATGGAATAAACATAACTTTAATCAACTAACGACCAGCATTCAGGAACTTAATACTGGTATTTTAATATACTTATGCTGTTATACTGCAGTTGAAGTGTCTAAATAGACTTCGGAATCTTACTGCGAGGCAGTAACTTAGATGAATTGAATTAGTTTTATTCAACCGCTTACCTTAAATAGCCCGTGTCGACTGTTCCGTTGTCCGAGCCATAAGCTGATTCCTGGGCTGAAGTTGGTCTGGGGAGGATCGATAACGCGCTCGTAAATTCTATGGGGGAAGAAAAATAAATCACATTTTTCGTTCAGTTCAAAGGTCGATGTCAAAGGCTTTAACAAATCACCTGATGGCAATAAATCGTTGAGTCATTAATATTTCACATGAACAAGCGAATGGCAAGTCAAATCTTTTTCACGCATTTCAAAGGTGCAATTCAAAATGGAGGTGCCATCCTTTCAGTTAATCAATCTTTTCTCACCCCCCCCACCCTCCGAATAAACCTCATCCATTTGTCACGGCTACTCCAACGCAATCATTCTTCAGCCAGCGTGTGAAGGCGAGAAGATGATGTGATTAGAACATAGAACACAGAACATAGAACAGTACAGCACAGTACAGGCCCTTCAGCCCACGATGTTGTGCGGACCATTTATCCTAATCAAAGATCAACCTAACCTACACCCCTTCAATTTACTGCTGTGTAGCCACGTAAAATGGCTGCGTCCCGATTAATTTGGCCAAAACCCGACTTAAAATGGCTAAACCGGAAAGGCTGCTGGGAAAAGCAGGTAACAAGACAGAAACGGACAGCTGCAGACAGAATAGCATATTCGGCTCTGGGTAAGTTGGCCCAGATCGATACTCAGAGCTATTAACAGCCCATCCACCCAGACATCTGCAGTTTAATCGGCTATCCCCGGGAACAATTGCAACATATTAGCAATTGAATACCGGGCCAGACCTGTCGGCGCCTGCAGTGGCCGAAACAAAGGCAGGTGAACGACCACCCCCCGATCGGGGAATCGCCTCGCAATTGGACGTATCGAACCCAAGTCCAATCACTTGGGACTCAGGGTCAAGGGCCGCCCCGGGAGGCGGGAAGCCCCTGGGCCCTATAAAGTGAGGGGCCAAGTTCAGATCGCTCTCTCTCCCTTCTTCGCCTGCTCGAGACCTTCGCAAGAACAGCAACCGGCAACCGTAAGTTTGAGTCCAGCGATCGCTATCTGATAAAGACTCCTAGCCATCGACCTGTAGCAGCCTTTTGAATCCCGTGGGCCAGATCCGATTGGATAAGCCATTCGTTTCCCTGACCTGGTGGGCTCTTCCTAAAGTTAAGTATTGGCCAGTAGTGATAGGTTTATTATATAGATAGTAGGATTATTGTGTAAACATTACTTGTTGTATATAATAAATGACCGTTGATTTCAATCTTACTAAGCGGTGTGCTGACTTATTAATCATAACTTGAACTTGAACCACGTGGCGGTATCAGAAAGATACCTGGCGACTCATGAGCAAAGGTGACGTAATCAGAGCTAATAAACTAAGGCTAAAAAGAGCAACAGCTGTCCATGTGCTTGTCTAAGAGTCGCTTAAATGTCCCTAATGTCTCTCTCCACCTCCTCTGCTGGCAGTGCATTCCACTACTCTCTGTGTAACGAACCTACCTCTGACATCTCCCCTAAACCTTCCTCCAATCACCTTAAAATTATGTCCCCTCGTGACACCCATTTCCAAGTCTCTGGGGAAAAGTCTCTGGCTACCCACTCTATCCATGCCTCAAATCACCTTGTACACCTCTATCAAGTCACCTCTCTGCCTTATTCGCTCCAGTGAGAAAAGCCCTAGCTCCCTCAACCTTTCTTCATAAGACATGCCCTCCAATCCGGGCAGCATCCTGGTACATCTCCTCTGTACCCTCTCCAAAGCATCCACATCCTTCCTATAATGAGGCGACCAGAACTGGACACAATATTCCAAGTGTGGTCTAACTAGGGTTTTATAAAACTGCAGCAAAACCTCACGGCTCTTAAACTCAATTCCCCTGTTAATGAAAGCCAACGCACCATACGCCATCTTAACAACCCTGTCAACCTGCGTGGCAACTTTGAGGGTTCTATGTACGTGGACCCCAAGATCCCTCTGTTCCTCCACACTTCCAAGAATCCTGCCTTTAACCCTGTATTCAGCACCTGTCAATGTCCTGTTGTAACCTGCAACAACCTTCAACACTATCTACAACTCCACCAACCTTTGTGGCATCGGCAAACTTACTAACCCATCCTTCCACTTCCTCATCCAAGTCATTTATAAAAACCACAAAGAGCAGAGGTCCCAGAGTGTCAGGAATAAGGGAGATGAACTTAGAGCATGGATCAGTACTTGGAACTACGATGTTGTGGCCATTACGGAGATTGGATTTCACAGGGACAGGAATGTTTTCAGAAGAATAGGGAGGGAGGTAAAAGAGGAGGGGGAGTGGCACTGTTAATTAGGGAGTGCACCACAGCTGCAGAAAAAGAGGTAGTTGAGGAGGGTTTGTCTACTGAGTCAGTATGGGTGGAAGTCAAAAACAACAACGGAGCAGTCACTTTATTGGGAATTTTCTATTGAGCCCCCAATAGCAGCAGAGAGATAGAGGAACAGATTGGGCAGCTTGGAAAAGTACAGAAGTAACAGAGTTGTTGTCATGGGTGACTTCAACTTCCCTAATATTGACTGGAACCTCCTTAGTGCAAATGGTTTGGATGGAGCAGATTTTGTCAGGTGTGTGCAGGAAGGATTCCTGACTCAATATGTAGATAGGCCGACTAGGGGGAGAGGCCATATTGGACTTGGTGCTCGGCCACGAACCAGGCAAGGTGTCAGATGTCTCGGTGGGAGCGCATTTCGGTAACAATGACCACAAATCATTGACCTTTATTCTTTGAGGGCTTCAAGGTTTCCATCAAGTTAGAATTCTGAGTAAATTACTTCTGCAGGTTTACGGTATTGTATAATTTTGCACAATTCGGAAAGTTGCTTCGAGTCATAGAGTCATTGATGTTTACAGCATGGAAACAGGCCCTTCGGCCCAGCTTGTTCATGCTGCCCAGTTTCTATCACTAAGCTAGTCCCACTTGCCCACATTTGACCAATATCCCTCTATACCCACCCTGCCCATGGAACTGTCTAACTGTTTTCTAAAGGACAAAATTGCACCTGCCTCTACCACTGCCTCTGGCAGCTCATTCCAGATGCTCACCACCCTCTGTGTGAAGAAATTTCCCCTCTGGTCTCTTTTGTATTTCTCCCCTCTCACCTTAAACCTATGCCCTCTAGTTCTGGGCTCCTCTACCTTTGGGAAAAGATGATGTGGAGGCGCCGGCGTTGGACTGGGGTGAGCACAGTAAGAAGTCTTACAACACCAGGTTAAAGTCCAACAGTTTTGTTTCGAATCATTAGCTTTCGGAGCACATCTCCTTCACCTGAAGAAGGAGCTGTGCTCCGAAAGCTAGTGATTCGAAACAAACCTGTTGGACTTTAACCTAGTGTTGTAAGACTTCTTACTTTGGGAAAAGATGTTGACTATCTACCTTATCTATGCCCCTCATTATTTTATAGACCTCTATAAGATCACCCCAAAACCTCCTGCACTCCTGGGAAAAAAGTCCCAGCCTATCCAGCCTCTCCTTATAACTCAGACCATCAAGTCCTGGTAGCAGCCTCATAAGTCTCTTCTGCACTCTTTATAGTTTAACAATATCCTTCCTATAATAGGGTGACTAGAACTGAACACAGTATTCTATGTGTGGTCTTATTAATGTCTTGTACAACTTCAACAAGACACCCCAACTCAATATTCTGACCGATAAAACCTAGCATGCCGAATGCCTTCTTCACCACCCTGTCCACCTGCGACTTCACCTTCAAGGAACTATGAACCTGTACCCCTAGATCGCTTTGTTCTGTAACTCTCCCCAACTCCCTACCATTAACTGAGTAGGTCCTGCCCTGATTTGATCTACCAAATTGCATCACCTCACATTTATCCAAATTAAACTCCATCTGCCATTCATCGGCCCACTAGCCCAATTGGTCAAGATCCAGTTGCAATCTTATAATCACTATCCACTATGCCAATCTTGGTGTCAGCTGCAAACTTAGTAACCATGCCTCCGACATTCTCATCCAAATCATTAATATATATAACAAGTAACAGTGGACCCAGCACCAACCCCGAAGGCGCACCGCTGGTCACAGTCCTCCAGTTTGAAAAACAACCCTCCACAACCACAGTCGCCAAGCCAATTTTGTATCCAATTGGCTATCTCACCCTGGATTCCATGAGATTTAACCTTTTGCAACAACCTACCATGCGGTACCTTGTCAAAGGCCTTGCTAAAGTCCATGAAGACAATGTCGACTGCACTGCCCTCATCTACCTTCTTGGTTACCCCTTCAAAAAACTCAAAACAAATTTGTGAGCCATGACTTTCCCCTTACAAAGCCATGCTGACTTTCCCTAATTAGCCCTTGCCTGTCTAAGTGCCTCTGGATCCTGTCCCTCCTTCTTACAACTTACCCACTACAGAAGTAAGACTCACCGGTCTGTAGTTCCCTGGCTTATCCCTACATCCCTTCTTAAACAAGGGCACAATATTTGCTACCCTCCAATATTCAGGCACCTCTGCTGTCGCTGTCGATGATTCAAATATCTCAGCTAGGGGGCTTGAAACTTTTTCCGGGGTTAAAGCACATTTACTCTTTTTTGAAAATAAAATAGACTGTCGACATAATTATTTGAGTCAGTTCCTCCAAGGCAGCAGAACACAACGAGGATCAAATCAACCAGTGCGGCAAAAGCAAAATACTGCAAATGCTGGAAATCCGAAATAAAAACATGTCTGCATGTCTGGTAACATCATGGAGAGAGAAACAAGGGTGATATTTCGAGTCGATAGTCTTTTATTATGACTGACTTTGAGCGATAAATCCATTGCAGCCTTTCATGACAGCGATTTACACTTTTAGACTTGAAGAGAGAACCATAGAATCATAGAATTTACAGTCCAGAAGAAGGTCATTCGGCCCATCGAGTCTGCACCGGCCCCTGGAAAGAGCACACACCTCCAGCCCATCCCCACAACCCAGTAACCCCACCTAACCTTTTTGGACACCAAGGGACAATTTAGCACGACCAATCCACCTAACCTGCACATCTTTGGACTGTGGGAGGAAACCAGAACACGCGGAGGAAACCCACGCAGACACGGGGAGAACTTGCAGATTCCGCACTGGCAGTGACCCAAGCCGGGAATCGAACCTGGGACCCCGGAGCTGTGAAGCAACAGTGCTAACCACTGTGCTACCGTGCTGCCCAGAATCAAAAGGAATTAAGAACAAAAAAATTGTGCTTCATGACTTTCTGATAAAAGTCTCCAAAATGGGCGACAAGGTGGCGCAGTGGTTAGCACTGCTGCCTCACGGCGCCCAGGTCCCAGGTTCGATCCCGGCTCTGGGTCACTGTCCGTGTGGAGTTTGCACATTCTCCCCGTGTTTGTGTGGGTTTCAACCCCCCCCCCCAATCCCAAAGATGTGCAGGGTAGGTGGATTAGCCACGCTAAATTACCCCTTAAATGGAAAAAGTGAATTGGGAACTCTGAATCTATTTTTTTTTTAATTCTCCAAAATTGAATATTGATTTGCGGCATTTAGGTGTCGTTGGAGAGGTCAGATTGTATCACCTGTCCTGAGCTGACTTGAGATGGTGTTGGCGAGGTTTTTTTCCACGAGCTGCTACTCTTTGCAAAAGTCTTGCATTTGCATAGCACCTTTCACAATGTCAGGATGCAGCCAAAGTGCTTCTGACCTACAGCCACTGTTGTAATGCAGGCAATTAGCGCACAGCGAGCTTCCACACACAGTAATGTGATAATGATCAGGTGACCTATTTTTGTGACGGTTATTCAAGGGCAGCTGGGACAATGGTGACAAGTCCCCTGTTCATCTTCAAAGCAGTGCCCCAGGGTCTTTTCCATCCGGTTTAAGATGGCAGATGGTGCCTCAGCTTAAAATCTCATCCAAAAAAACGCCACCTCCGACAGTGCAGCACTCAGGAACAGAGGGATCTGGGAGCACTTGTCCACAGGTCTCCTAATTTGGCACAGAGAGGGAAGGTGGCGCAAAGGCACACATGGCATATTTTCCATTATTTGCCGAGGCCTAATGTATAATAGCTGGAAGGTTATGCTGGAAACGTATGAGACACGAGTTGGAAAGCAGCTAGGATACTGTCACCACATGACAGGATGGAACTGCACTAGAAGAAATTTACAAGGAAGCCCAAAGGTGCACAGGTGAGGTGGATTGGACATGCCAAATTACTCCTAAGTGTCCAAAGGTTGTGTGAGATTGATGCACGATCAATGACCACTAAAGCGAGGTTGTAGTCCAACTGAAGGCTTTAATAAGCTAGATGTTTCCCCCAGCAGCTCAGGTACAGAATGAAGGCTGCTGGGACGGCACGGGCTCTTATATCCCGCCTTGCAGGGCGGAGCTACCATACAGCTTGACCAATGAGAAACATACAATATCTACCAATGGTGTTCCAGCATTACTAGGCACAGTAATACCTCTACACAGACTACCACATTCACCCCCTGTTAAAAAAGAGTCCAGCGGGGGTGGTGGCTTGGTATTACAACATGGTAGCATGGTAGAAGTCATAGTTATGGAGGGTACGTGAGAAGAAGGCCACGGGTCTGCCCGCTTGGTTGAGGGTGGCTGTCAGAGTTACGTCGGACGTGTCGCTCTCGACCTGGAAGGGGAGGGACTCGTCTATGTCGTGCAACGTGGCCTTTGCAACGTCTGCTTTGATGCGGCTGAAGACCTGGCGGGCCTCTATCAACAGGGGAAAAACTGTGGATTGGATCGGGGGCGGCCTTGTCCGCATAGTTGGGGACCCTCTGGGCATAGTAAGAAAAAAAGCCCAGGCAACATTTCAGGGCCTTGGAGCAGTGACGTTGGGGGAACTCCATAAGGGGGCGCATGCATTCAGGGTCGGGGCCTATAACTCCATTTCGCACTACGTAGCCGAGGATGGCTAGGCGGTCGGTGCTAAACACGCATTTATTCTTGTTCTACATAAGGTTAAAGATCTTTGCGGTCTGGAGGAATTTTCGGAGGTTGGTGTTATGGTCCTGCTGGTCGTGGCCGCAGGTGATGACATTATCGAGATACGGAAATGTTGCCCGTAAACCATACCGGTCAACCATTCGGTCCATCTCACGCTGGAAGACTGAGACCCCGTTAGTGACAACGAAGGGAACCCTTAAGAAGTGGTAGAGCCGCCCATCTGCCTCGAAGGCAGTGTACTTGCGGTCACTAGTGCGAATGGGGAGCTGGTGGTAGGCGGACTTAAGATCCACCGTGGAGAAGACCTTGTAATGCGCGATCCTGTTTACCAGGTCGGATATGCGGGGGAGAGGGTACGCGTCCAGCTGCGTAAACCTGTTGATGGTCTGACTGTAGTCGATGACCATCCTCTGCTTCTCCCCGGTCTTTACCACCACTATGTGAGCTCTCCAGGGACTGTTGCTAGCTTCAATGACTCCTTCCCTCAGTAGCCGTTGGACCTCTGACCTAATAAAGATCCGATCCTGGGCACTGTACCGTCTGTTCCTGGTGGCGACGGGTTTGCAATCCGGGGTGAGGTTCGCAAACAGGGAAGGCGGATCGATTAAGCAGGACGTCTCGTGCCCGTTGATTAGTATCGTTGTTGTAGCAGTCGAGAGTGTTCGAGGCCAGGACTGGTCCAGGGTCACCGAGGCTAATCGCGGCAGCAGTTGAATGTTCTCTTCGGGCGGTGTGTGGTCAGTCTAGCTGGGGTCCTGGGAGTCCATCCAAGATGGTGGCACCCATTGGTCGCACATGGCTGGGGGTGCACAAAATGGCGGTGCCCATCCATCGTATGTGGCGTCCGCGGGACACGATGGCGGCGCCCGGAGGCCACATGTGGCCCTGGAGGAGGAAGATGGCAGCACCCGCTGGCCGCACAGGGACCGTGGAGAGGATTGTGGTGGCGGTCCGCATTCGCCGCCGGAGACCGCGGCGACCGCACGGGCCTGGCAGACCGCCACAAAGTGGCCCTTTTTGCCGCATCCCTTGCAGGTGGATGCGCGGGCCGGACAGCGCTGCCGGGGGTGCTTGTCCTGCCCACAAAAATAGCAGCAGGGCCTCCCAGGGTTGCCAGGCCATCTTGCAGCATGAGCTTGCGGTGGGGGTGGGAGATTTCATAGATTTCATAGAATTTACAGTGCAGAAGGAGGCCATTTGGCCCATCTAGTCTGCACCGGCTCTTGGAAAGAGCACCCTACCCAAGTTCCACAGCTCCACCCTATCCCCATAACCCAGCAACCCCACCCAACACTATGGGCAATTTTGGATACTAAGGGCAATTTATCATAGCCAATCCACCTAACCTGCACATCATTGGACTGTGGGAGGAAACCGGAGCACCCAGAGGAAACCCACGCACACACGGGGAGGATGTGCAGACTCCGCACAGACAGTGACCCAAGCCGGAATCGAACCTGGGACCCTGGAGCTGTGAAGCAATTGTGCTATCCACTATGCTACCGTGCTGCCCGATGTCTCGGGGTCAGCCGCGGGGGTGTTCCACGCTGCCCAGGGGGCTGCCGTGCGGTCGGGGGTGTAAGCACGGGCGTTTTGGGAGCCCATTTCCAGGGAGCTGGCAAGGGCCCATGCCTCCTTGAGGCCTAGAGTGTCTTTCTCCAGCAATCGCTGGCGGATTTGGGAGGACAGCATACCTGCAACAAAAGCGTCCCGGATCAAAAGTTCTGTGTGGTCGCTCGCCGAAACTTGCGGGCAGCTGCAGTTTCTCCCCAACACCAGGAGCGCACAGTAGAATTGTTCCAGCGATTCCCCAGGGATTTGTCGCCTCGTCGCTAGCAGATGTCAGGCGTAGACGTGGTTTACCAGGCGAATATAATGTCCTTTTAGCAGCTCCATTGCTGCATCGAAGTCGTCCGCGTCCTCGATGAGGGTGTAAATTTCTGGGCTCACCCTCGAGTGCAGGACTTGCAATTTCTGTTCTCCCGTGGGTGTGTTTTCGGCCGTTCCGAGATATCCGTTAAAACACGCCAGCCAGTGCTTGAAGGTTGCCGCTGAGTTCGCCGCGTGGGGGCTGAGTTGCAGACACTCCGGCTTGATTCGGAGCTCCATCCTTTTAAATCTTGCTTATTAAATTGACGCGCGATCAATGACTACTAAAGCGAGGTTGTAGTCCAACTGAAGGCTTTAATAAGATAGATGTTTCCCCCAGCAGCTCTGGTACAGAAAGAATGCTGCTGGGGCAGCACGGGCTCTTGTACCCTGCCTTGCAGGGGGAGCTACCATACAGCTTGACCAATGGGAAACATACAATATCTACCAATGGTGTTCCAGCATTACTAGGTTCCGTAATACCTCTACACAGACTACCACAGGGATTATGGGGATAGGATGGGGAATTGGGCCTCGATCGGGTGCTCTTTCAAAGGGTCGGTGTAGACTCGATGGGCCGAATGACCTCCTTCTGCACTGTAGAAATTCTACAATTTTATGATTCCATGTTGCCTGGAATAGAGACTTGTAGCCATGAGGAAAGATCATTCAGACTGAGGTTATTTTCCTTGGAATGGAGGAGGCTGAAGGAAGATTTCATTGACGTATAAAATTGTGAGGGACCTAGATAGAGTTGAATTGAAGCGCTTACTTCCCTTCAGTCAATAACCAGAGGACATAGTTTAAAGTAATCGGTAGATGTATTTGAGGGGAGCTGAGCAGTTTTTATTCCACCCAGAAGGGTGACAGGGGTCTGGAACACACTGCCCGAAAGAGGGGTGGAGACAGTGTGGTAGTCGGTATTAGGGGTATTACGGTACCTAGGTTGGGGCTGTAAGATCATTGGTGTGGGAGGTACCTGAGACAGGAAGATCATTGGTGAAGCCTGCATGCTGGTTCCGCCCAGTAAGGCGGAGTATAAGAGTCTGTGTCTCCCCTGCAGCTGCATTCTGTACCTGCCCTGCTGGGGGAAACATCTCGTCCAATAAAGCCTTCAATTGTCATCCAATCTCGCTTCTGGAGTTATTGATCGAGCATCAATTTATTGGACTAGAACTCTTGGACATCAGTAATCTACAAGGCCACAGAAGTGGAATTAGGCTGGATAACTCTTGTTTAGCTGGTACATGATGGGAAGAATGGCTTAAACATTTGCACATTATAATAATAACAATCTTTATCAGTAGGTTTGCATTAACACTGCAATGAAGTTACTGTGAACATTCCCGAGTCGCCACATTCCGGCACCTGTTCGGGAACACTGAGGGAGAATCCAGCATGTCCGTTTCACATAACAAGCACATCTTTCGGGACTTGTGGGAGGAAACCGGAGGAAACCCACGCAGACACGGGGAGAACATGCAGACTCTGCACAGACCGTGACCCAAGCGGGAATCGAACCTGTGACACTGCCGCTGTGAAGCAACAGTGCTAACCACTGTGCTACCGTGGCCTGGATTTCTGTAACTCAAGTGTCTGGAATGGAATTCAAGCCCCAAATGCCCTGGCTCAGAAGCAAGAAGTACTACCAGCTGAACCACAACGTCATACAACCAAGTGGCTTGCTAAGCCACTTCAGAGGGTAATTAAATGTCAGGCACATTGGTGTCAAACGGGAGTCATTGAAGGGCAGACTGGGGAAAGTGTGTTTCCTTCATGAATTGGTGAATTAGCCAAATTTTTTACATCAATCTTATAATCTCATAAATCACTTCACTGGTACCAAAACTTTAACTCAAATTCTCGAGGTGGCATCGGGACTGTTGCCTAGTATTGGCACGGAACTCTGATTCACTAATCCAGTAACACAGTCACTATACGATCATGCTATTCCTTCTGGAAGAGATCTGTTATTCTCAATACTCTTGCAAAATTTCTGAAGCCCATCAGTTGTGAAGTCACCTTCACTGCTTATTCGCAAGGATAGGTTAGTATAAATTCTGCGTGGGAACCGTGTCCTCAGCGACACTTATTCACAGTTCTTTGCATGAACATATGCCATGGTAACCCACAAGGCTCAACTAATTGAGCACAGGATGCAGTGAGGCAGAGAATAAGGAGCAGCAGAGAAAAATACACCTGTAATTCAACAAACTCAATTCCGAGTCAAATATTTTTTTTTTCCATTTGGGTTCAATGTTTCTTTTCCTTCAAGTGTCACATGTACCCCAGCTCAACATTAGATCTTTAATTTGGGCCCTACTAGCACAGTCACCCGGACAGCGATTAATTCGGTGGTGCCAGTTATCTTGGTGATTCAGTGTGCAACTCCACAAGGGGTTGGGTTTGGGGACTCCTTCCCCTCGGTGCCGCACAGCACTGTTTACCTTGACAGGGCGATGTGTGGGATTGACATACCCGCCACAGCAAAGGTCCAAGGTTGGACCGGGGGTGGAGTTCAAGGTGAGGCCGGGAAAGGGGAATTAGCTTGACGAAGATATGGAGGGCAATGTGGAAGGAGGGCGGTGCAAGGTGGGGGGGGGGGGTGACAATGGCAGGGAGAGGGACAAGCAGATGGATGAAGAAGACGAGCAATGGAAAGCAGAAAGAAAACTGAGGTGAGGGAAGCTGGGCCCCGACAAACATGAAAATGAAAATCGCTTATTGTCGCTTCAATGAAGTTACTGTGAAAAGCCCCTAGTCGCCACATTCCGGCGCCTGTTCGGGGAGGCTGGTACGGGAATCAAACCGTGCTGCTGGCCTGCCTTGGTCTGCTTTAAAAGCCAGCGATTTAGCCCAGTGTGCTAAACCAGCCCCTATGTATGAAGAGCTCAAAAACTAGGTGGTCAAAGTTTTTTTTTCTTTATTCTTTCATGGGTTGTATGCTTCGCAGGCAAGGCCCGTCCCTAATCACCCTCAATTTCCAATTAAGGGCCAATTTAGCGTGTCCAATCCACCGATCATGCACATATTTGGGTGATGGGGGTGAGATCCACGGAATGTGCAAACCCTACATGGACAGTGATCCAGGCCCGGAATCGAACCTGGGTTCTCGGCGCCGTGAGGTAGAAATGCTAAGCACTGTGCCACTGTGCCACTGTGCCACTCTCGAATTCAGAGGCTCTTTAAGAATCCACCACACTGCTGTGGACCTGGAGGCACATGTAGGCCAGACCAGGTAAGGACAGCAGATTTCCGCCAGGGCATTAGCGAACCAGATGGGTTTGTACAACAATCGACAATGTTTTCATGGTCATCATTAGACTGTTTAGCACAGGGCTAAATCGCTGGCTTTGAAAGCAGACCAAGGCAGGCCAGCAGCACGGTTCAATTCCCGTAACAGCCTCCCTGAACAGGTGCCGGAATGTGGCGACTAGGGGCTTTTCACAGTAACTTCATTTGAAACCTACTTGTGACAATAAGCGATTTTCATTTCATTCATTTCGTTTCAGACTGTTAATTCTAGGTTTTTTTACTGAATTCAGATATCACCATCTGCCAAGGCGGGATTTGAACCAGGGTCTCAAGAGCATGACCCTGGGTGTCTGGATTACTAGTCCAGTGACAATGTCACTACCCCACTGCCTCCCAATGCCACATTGTTTACTGGAAGGGATGGATGAGGACTCCAGATGCAGTGGGTAGAGGTCCAAGTGGGGCAGGGGCGCTCCGCAGGTGATGGACCTGGGGGGAGGGTGGTTGAATCGAGGAACAGACTTCCCCCTGAGGCCTGAGGCCTCTAGCCCTTTTCCTCTGGATTGCTAACATCCTGCACCATCTGGAGAAGACAGGTGGGCTGGAGAGAGTGTAGGGAGTGTGCTGGACTGGTATATAAATATGGCGCCAGAATCTTCGAATCCCCCAGCTGACGGCAGGCGGACAAATCAGATGCCTCAAACTACCAGGTGACAGAAGTCGCCTGTGCATAGATAATGAAGGTCTAAGTGCAGAATCTGGCAAGGTTCCGCCATTGTGGCCAGCGGGAAAGGCACTGCCGGAACCTTCCGCACTGCACTTAGTCTCAAAAATGGAGAATTCCACTCCAAGAATTTGAAAGACTTTCCTCGCGCACATCATCTCTCCACTTACCAATGAATCATACAGAAAGCGACATGGGCAGCACGGTAGCACAGTGGCTATCACTGTTGCTTCACAGCTCCAGGGTCCCGGGTTCGATTCCCAGCCTCGGGTGACTGTCTATGCGGAGTCTGCACGTTCTCCCCGTGTCTGCGTGGGTTTCCTCCGGGTGCTCCGGTTTCCTCCCACAGTCCAAAAATATGCAGGTTAGGTGGATTGGCCATGCTAAATTGCCCCTTGATGTCCAAAAAGGTTAGGTGGGGTTACTGGGTTACGGGGATCGGGTGGCGGTGCGCACTTTAAGTGGGGTGCTCTTTCCAAGGGGCGGTGCAGACTCGATGGGCCGAATGGCCTACTTCTGCACTGTAAATTCTGTGATTCTGTGACTGTTGCGTCCACCACCCTCTGCCAGATCTCTGAAAGATCTATCAATCGTTCCCACTCCACATCTCCCTTTGAAATTGGGAAAACCTAACTTTTTTTAAAAATCAGTCATCTATCTGAATACTAACAAGCTGCAGCTAACCGGAGAGCCCAAACATTCAACAACTTAATCCGCAAATTATGGCTGTGATGGTTTCAAAATTACATGTAAACTTTGATTTCTTGAATTTTACTACAAGTTACAACAACAATGTCGCACTTTTGACAATCGGGAGGGAGTTGCCCTGTGAGTCCTCAACTCTGAGGAGTCACGACTCTGGACCCCATGGAGACTCGTGACTTCAGGTCAAACATGGGCAAGGAAACCCCCTGCTGATTACCACGTACCGGCCACCAAGAGCTGATGAATCAGTACTCCTCAATGTCAAACACCACTTGGAGGAAGCACTGAGGGTGGCGAGGGCACAGAATGTACTCTGGGTGGGGGACATCAATATCCATCACCAAGAGGGGCTCGGTAGCACCACTACTGTCTGAGTTGGCCGGGTCCTAAAGGACAGAGCTGCTAGAGCGGGACTGCAAGAGGTCGTGAGGCAACCAACAAGATGGGAAAACCTTACCGGACCTAATTCTCACCAACTCGCCTGCCACCGATGCATCCGTCCATGACAGTAGCAGTCGGGGTGACCACCGCACAGTGCTTGCGGAGACAAATTTCCGTCTTCACATTGAGGACACCCTCCATCGTGTTGTGTGGCACTACCACTGTGCTAAATGGAATAGACTTCGAACAGATCTAGCAACTCAAGACTCGATATCCATCAGCAACAGCAGAATAGCGCTCAACCACCATTTGTAACCTCATGGTCTGGCATATTCCCCACTCTACCATTACCACCAAGCCAGGGGATCAACCCTGGTTCAATGAAGAGTGCAGGAGGGCATGCCAGGAGCAACAGCAGGAATACCCAAAAATGAGGTGTCAACCTGATGAAGCGGCCACGGTCATTAAAGCCCTCTGCACCATCTTTACACTGTTCGATTTCCCCGCCTGCATTCATAGCGATAGGGGGTCCTCCTTCATGACCGACGAACTGCGTCAATTCCTGCTCAGCAAGGGCATCGCCTCGAGCAGGACGATCAGTTACAACCCCCGGGGGAACGGTCAGGTAGAGAGGGAGAACGGAACGGTCTGGAAGACCGTCCTGCTGGCCCTACGGTCCAGAAGTCTCCCAGTTTCCTGCTGGCAGGAAGTCCTCCCGGACGCCCTCCACTCCATCCGGTCGCTGCTTTGTACCACGACAAATCAAACACCTCACGAACGCCTCCTTGTCTTCCCTAGGAAGTCCTCCTCCGGAACGTCACCCCCGACCTGGCTGGCAGCCCCGGGACCCATCCTGCTCCGAAAACATGTGCGGACGCACAAATCGGACCCGTTGGTCGAGAGGGTTCATCTCCTCCACACGAACCCTCAATACGCCTACGTGGCGTACCCCGACGGCCGACAGGACACGGTCTCCCTGCGGGACCTGGCGCCTGCCGGAGCTCCACAGCCCCCCCCCCCCCAACACCAATCACCCCCTCCCTCCCACCGGTGCACCCCACAGCCACCCCCTTCGTGGGTGGATCGGTCCTTCCCCCGGTCCCACCTAGGGGTAGTGAAGCAGGAAGAGGCATCGCTACGCTCCCAGAGACGACGGTGCCCGAGCCAGCGCCTGCATCACCACCGGGGCTGAGACGATCGGTGAGGACGACCAGGGCACCCATTCGACTCATCAAATCTTTATAACAAAGCAAGAAATGCCTCTGTAAATAATTCAGTTGCCCAATAAAAGCAGCATTGTAAATAGCATTGGTAGTTTGATATCGGAGCATAGCCGCTGTGTTAATGGCATCCCAGGTACCGACTCTGTAAAGCCCTACCACCATACGGCCCACTATCCCCGCCGGGTTCTTTTTTAACAAGGGGTGAATGTGGTGGTATGCATTAGGGGTATTATGGTACCCTGTGATGCCGAGAGGCTATTTGTGGATAGACGCCGGATCCCGATTGAATCAGCCGCCTACTGGCTCCACCCAGTAAGGCGGAGTATAAGAGCCCGGGTTCTCCCAGCAGCCGCATTCTGTAACTGTGCTGTTGGGGAACAAGTCTGCGTAATAAAGCCATCGATTGACTCCATCTCATCTCGTCTCGTGAGTGATTGATTGTGCTACACAAGTGTAATGGAATACTCTCCACTTGCCTGAATGAGTGCAGCTCCAACAACACTCAAGAAACTCGACACCATCCAGGACAAAGCAGTCCGCTTGATTGCTTCCCCTTCCACAAACATTCAAACACTCCTCCCGGTGGCAGCCGTGTGTACTATCTGCAAGATGCACTGCAGTAACTCACCAAGGTTCCTTAGACAGCACCTTCCAAACCCACGACCACTACCATCTAGAAGGACAAGAGCAGCAGATACCTGGGAACCCCACCACCTGGAGGTCCCCCTCCAAGTCACTCGCCACCCTGGCGTGGAAATATATCGCCGCTCCTTCACTGTCGCTGGGACAAAATCCTGGAACTCCCTCCCTAACAGCACAGTGGGTGTACCTACACCTCAAGGACGGCAGCGGTTCAAAAAGGCAGCTCACCACCACCTTCTGAAGGGCAACTAGGGATGGGCAATAAATGCTGGCCTAACCAGCAACGCGCACATCCTGTATAATTAATAAAGAAAAATGGCAACAATGCAGAGCACCCCCAGTATTCCACAGGAGCGATTGAAGACTCTGTACTCGATGTAGTTTAGAAGGATGAGCGGGGTTTCATTGAAGCTTACAGAATATTGAGAGGCCTGGACAGAGTGAACGTGGAGAGGATGTTTCCACTAGTATGAGGAACTAAAACCTGTGGGCACAGCCTCAGACTGAAGGGACGATCCTTTAAAACAGAGATGAGGAGGAACTTCTTCAGCCAGAGGGTGGTGAATCTGTGGAACTCTTTGCCACAGAAGGCTGTGGAGGCCAAATCACTGAGTGTCTTTAAGACAGAAATAGATAGGTTCTTGATTAATAAGGGGATCAGGGGTTATGGGGAGAAGGCAGGAGAATGGGGATGAGAATATATCAGCCATGATTAAATGGCGGAGCAGACTCGATGGGCCGAATGGCATAATTCTTCTCCTATGTCTTGTGGAGTGTTAGCTTAGACTATGGCCCTAAAGTCTTTGAAGTGGGGTCTGAAACCACAGTCTTCTAACTTAGAAGGATGGTGACCACCTTAACCGATGCTAAACCTTTGGTGCTAAACTTTATGCCTGCACAAAGATATATAGGAGAGTGTGTACAACCCACTGCAGTAATCAGAGCCTACCTGGAGTATTGTAAACTATTTTTTAAAAACTGAAGCATCATACTCTGTGTTTGGAGATTAATCATTTAAATCTTTTGATTCATTGTCTGGGATCGTAAAAATCAATGGGTTTATCTTTGCTTTAAACAGAGGGAAGATTGAGTGACTTATGAATCTGTCTACCAGATTACAACCTTCAAAGGTATGGTATAAAATGTCATGAAGAGCAGTTAGAGAAGCAATTGTAACACATTTTGTTATCCTTTCGGTTGAGATGATACTGATTGACTCTTTTGCAACACATCCATTCAGCACAACCAACACTAAAACATGGCACAAGTTAGAATAAGTTTCCGTCCTTGCTTGACACAAATACTGAAAGATTTCTCGGTCGCACAACACAGGTAGACTCTGTCGCAGACTCCTAAATTATTCACTGAAATGATCGATAGCTTTAAGTTCCTGGGGGTCACCATCACCAACAGTCTTTCCTGGTCCAGTCACGTTGATGCAACAGTCAAAAAAGCCCATCAACGTCTCTACTTTCTACGGAAGCTAAAGAAATTCAGCATGTCTGCATCGACTCTCACAAACTTCTACAGATGTGACACAGAGAGCATCCTATCCGGTTGCATCACAGCCTGGTATGGCAACTGCTCGGTCCAAGACCGCAAGAAACTTGCGATGAACTCAGCCCAGCGCATCACACAAGCTTGCCACCCCCGCATTGATTCTGTATACACCTCCCGCTGCCTCAGGAAGGCAGACAGCATTATCAGAGGCCCCTCCTACCCAGGCTTTGCCTTCTCCCGACCCTTTTCTCACTGGAACGAAGGAGGTTGAGGGGCGACCTGATAGAGGTCTACAATATTATGAGGGGCATACACAGAGTGGACAGTCAGAGACTTGTTCCCAGGGTAGAGGGGTCAATTACTAGGGGGCATAGGTTTAAGGTGCGAGGGGCAAGGTTTAGAGGGGATGTACGAGGTACGTTTTTTACACAGAGGGTCGTGGGTGCCTGGAACTCGCTGCCGGAGGAAGTGGTGGAAGCAGGGACGATAGTGACGTTTAAGGGGCACCTTGACAAATACATGAATAGGATGGGAATAGAGGGATACGGACCCTGGAAGTGTAGAAGATTTTAATTTAGACGGGCAGCATGGTCGGCATAGGCTTGGAGGGCCGAAGGGCCTGTTTCTCTGCTGTACTTTTCTTTGTTCTTTGTTCTTCCATCAGGCAGAAGATACAGAAGTCTGAAGACCCGCACATCCAGACATAGGAACAGCTTCTTCCCCACAGCTACAAGACTCCTCAACGACTCCCCCTCGGACTGATCTGTTCCCTGGAAGAACACTATTCATGACGCCCTATACTGCTCTTGTTTGGCCCCTTGTTCTGCACTGTAACCAATCATTATTTGTTGATATAGCATTTGCCAATGTACTCTGTTGATTATTTTTTGACGGTGAGATGCTGGCGTTGGACTGGGGTGAGCACAGTAAGACGTCTTACAACCCCAGGTTAAAGTCCAACAAGTTTGTTTCAGATCATTAGCTTTCGGAGCACTGCTCCTTCCTCAGGTGAATTCACCTGCGGAAGGAGCAGTGCTCCGAAAGCTAGTGATTTGAACAAACCTGTTGGACTTTAACCTGATTATTCTTTTGTCTACGATGTACGTACTGTGTACATTCCCTTTGCCACAGAAAAATACTTTTCACTGTACTTGGGTATATGTGACAATAAATATCCATCAACCACTCAATCTAAAATGTACCTTTTATACCCAGATTAGAAGAAAGATTTAATACCGGTAGACACAGAAATGTTCCAAAGAAGTTAAAGCTACATTGTGAACCACACTGACCTCCGTCCCTTTGGACGGAGCAATCTGCTCCAACATCAGAGTGTGAACCTGCAGCGGTTTCCATTTCAAATTAAATGGCATCAAACCACATCGTAACTGCGATGAGTCGGACAATGGTTTGAACTGAATCGTACCTTTATGATCCTTTTACGCCAAATGCTTTACATTAACCGCAACGTGGAAAATGCCCCCCCCCCCCCCACCCCTAGTTTGTGCCTTCCTGTAGAGATTAATTATTTTTACAATACCAAACTCTTGGCTTCTGCCTCGTCATTTTAAAGGTATTGTGTAAGTCGGGCAACACATCATGAAATCGGGCCTTCCACTTCGCAGGCAACTGTCCATTGCCAAAGCACCCCCGCCCCCACCCTCACCTCCGTGTCAAATAAACCTCCAGAACAATTCAGATTACTCCAACCACAGTTTCACAAGGCACTTCAACTAAATGGCAACGATGTATATATTTGAGTCATAGAGTGATATAGCAAGGGCTGCCCAGTGGCCCAGTGGTTAGCACTGCTGCCCCATGGCACCGAGGACCCAGGTTCGATCCCGGCCCCGGGTCACTGTCCGTGTGGAGTTTGTACATTCTCCCCGCGTCTGCGTGGGTCTCACCCCCATAACCCAAAGATGTGCAGGGGAGGTGGATTGGTCATGCTAAATTGCCCCTTAAATTGGGAAAAAAATAATTTAAATTGATTTTTTTAAAATAGAGTCCTACAGCACAGAAACAGACCCTTCGGCCCACCATGTCAATGCTGACCACCACATACCAATGCATACCAATCCCATTTACCAGTACTTGATCCATAACCTGCTCTGCCTTGGCTATTTCAGTGCTTGTCCAAATGCTTCTTAAATGTTGCGAGTGTTCCTGCTTCCACCACCCACCCCCTCGGGCAGCGCGTTCCATATTTCCACCATCCTTCTGGGTGAAAAAATGTTTCTTCAGGTGCCCTCTGAACCACTTACTCTTCACCCGAAACCCACACCCTCTGGTCTTAGACACTTCTGCCATGGGGAAAAGCTTCTTACAATTTGGAGCTCAGGTTCTTGGCAATGTCCTCTTAGCCGAGCCAAGCAGTCAACTGGCCCCGAACCTTCTGGGCCAATGATGCGGTGCAAGTGTGCACACCCATCTGAAAGCATCAGGAGTCCTTTGTGAGATTTGAACGGGTCCAATCTAACCTTGAAAAAGCGTCACACCTGTGGCAACGGTCTAATAGCAACACAAACAATGCAGCGTGGGAGCTACAGCAGGAGAGCAACCTGCGAGATTGGATCTTGCACGGCAATCGTGAATTTAGAAGGTGATAAATCTGGCAAGTTATTTTGACTGGAATCAGAAAAATAACTTGCCATGAAAATCCAGCTAAGCTCCTCCAGGGATGGGAGCCTAAAACCCTCACTTGGTGTGACCAGGGTGTGACAGTACCTCCCATTTATGTGATTGACTCTAGTGTGTTGTCCTGCTGTACATTGCTACAAATCGATAAGGTAGGTCCACTGACACCTTTTCAGGCCAATTGGTGAAGGGCAATGAATTGTGGCCATGCACAAATCTGAAAGCAGGTAAAAAGATTTTTGATTTTGCCAGGTTGAGTCACACCTCTTACAAAGGAACATAATATAAAACAACATCCTTTTTTGAAAAGAAATGTTGGATAAATTTTCTGCTCACTTTGGAAGCTGAGCCACATGATTAAAAACTGTGCCATTGGCAATTAATAGCAGCTAGGCTGAGTTAGACAGACGAGTATTTTCACTGGAGTTGTGGTCCAGAGATCCAGGGTAATGCAGACGGTGAAATTTGAAGTTAATAAAAACCTGGAATTAAAAGTCTATCGATGACCATTGCCAATTGTCCTAAAAACCCATCTGGTTCGCTAAGGTCCCTTGAGGGAAGGGAATCTGCTTGTCCTTACCTGGTCTGGCCAACAAGTGACTCCAGACCCACGACAATGTGGTCGACCCCTAAATGCCCTCTGAAATTCCCGAGCAAACCACCTCTGACCGTGAACGTAAGGATCTGAGCTCACAATCTAATTCAACGCGGCATTGAAGTTGTTGCGATTTAAATGAGATGTTATAACCCAAGCATCGGTTATACATTCACAACCATGAGATTACGACTGACAAAGAAAAAGTTTGAACTTAATAAGTATTATCAGATGTGAAAAGGTAGAGAAAACATGCTGGGTCAGGATTTGTACAGTATTTAACTTGCAGCTTTCCATTTGATTACCAAGAATATTTATTAGCACTCTTTGGGGTAGAAAATCTATTCACTTTGGGGAAATTGTACCGCTGACATTGCAAGACATTCAATTAAACGGGAGATACAGCCAAGCACTTAGGAGATGACTTGCATTGATCGGGCCAAGTGTTTTTTCTGCATGATTTGAGGTTGAATGTAATGATACTGGCTAGGCCATAGAAGGCAGAGGGTAGCAATGGAGGGATGCTTTTCTAATTGGAGGGCTGTGACCAGTGGTGTTCCACAGGGATCAGTGCTGGGACCTTTGCTCTTTGTAGTATATATAAATGATTTGGAGGAAAATGTAACTGGTCTGATTAGTAAGTTTGCAGACGACACAAAGGTTGGTGGAATTGCGGATAGCGATGAGGACTGTCTGAGGATACAGCAGGATTTAGATTGTCTGGAGACTTGGGCGGAGAGATGGCAGATGGAGTTTAATCCGGACAAATGTGAGGTAATGCATTTTGGAAGGGCTAATGCAGGTAGGGAATATACAGTGAATGGTAGAACCCTCAAGAGTATTGAAAGTCAAAGAGATCTAGGAGTACAGGTCCACAGGTCATTGAAAGGGGCAACACAGGTGGAGAAGGTAGTCAAGAAGGCATACGGCATGCTTGCCTTCATTGGCCGGGGCATTGAGTATAAGAATTGGCAAGTCATGTTGCAGCTGTATAGAACCTTAGTTAGGCCACACTTGGAGTATAGTGTTCAATTCTGGTCGCCACACTACCAGAAGGATGTGGAGGCTTTAGAGAGGGTGCAGAAGAGATTTACCAGAATGTTGCCTGGTATGGAGGGCATAAGCTATGAGGAGCGATTGAATAAACTCGGTTTGTTCTCACTGGAACGAAGGAGGTTGAGGGGCGACCTGATAGAGGTATACAAAATTATGAAGGGCATAGACAGAGTGGATAGTCAGAGGCTTTTCCCCAGGGTAGAGGGGTCAATTACTAGGGGGCATAGGTTTAAGGTGAGAGGGGCAAGGTTTAGAGTAGATGTACGAGGCAAGTTTTTTACGCAGAGGGTAGTGGGTGCCTGGAACTCACTACCGGAGGAGGTAGTGGAAGCAGGGACGATAGGGACATTCAAGGGGCATCTTGACAAATATATGAATAGGATGGGAATAGAAGGATACGGACCCAGGAAGTGTAGAAGATTGTAGTTTAGTCGGGCAGTATGGTCGGCACGGGCTTGGAGGGCCGAAGGGCCTGTTCCTGTGCTGTACATTTCTTTGTTCTTTGTTCTTTGATATTTACATGTACAGAAAAAAAAAATGTCACGGGTTATTCACAGACTGAACAAAAAAAATTAAAACTAGTCATGGATTGGTATTTGCTGGACTCGTTAACTGGCATTTGTGAAATTTAACACAAGAATAAATTTAGAAACTGCAATAAGAACAGGGAGAGAGCTTTGAGGTAAATATTAAATTGGCAGGTTAGCTTAAGAAATCATTCAAGCTTCTTTTTAGGTTCCGCTCAGGGAAAATGACAAACCTGGTATTCTTAAAAATCATTGTTCACATGGGATTTACTAGAGGTCCCTTCAGTAAAGTATTAATCACACTGGTTTTAATAAGAATTGCTGTGTTTAAGTTGTCAAAACTGATTTTGACCTGGATTCCTTCATTAAATTACTGTTCCAAACTAGTTTTAATATTGATTCCATCTTTAAAATATTAGTCAAACTGGCTTTCGCACTGATGGTTGCATTGAAACGTTGTTCAAACTGGTTTTAATATAGATTGCTGCTTTAAGTCAATATTGAAACAGGTGTCAATTCTGTTTGTTCCATTATACTATTGGACAAACTGGGAACTTCATGTCGACATTCCAATCAAGCGTACAGGAATGATTTGTGCTTAGGCAACTGCTTTTGGTCAGCATTTATATTGGCTTCAATCACATTCAAAGTGAAAAGCACGCCACTCTCTAGCGGCTGCGCTAGTTGCAGGCGCAAATCCTGTAATGGCAAAAATGGGATTTGCACCCACGAGATCTGAGTTTGAGATCTCCCCACCCCCTCTCCGATGATGCAATCTGGGCGTGAACCTGATATACATACTTTGAAATAAATTACAATATTATTAAAGGGTTTGACGCCGTAATGTCCACCCAGGACGTTTCTTCCCCACCCTGGCGGAGTGACATCGCGTTGGCGCAAATCGCTACTCGTTTTCAGAAATGAAAAACAGTCGTTACGACCATGCCCGGGGCGCAGAGGCGCTTGTAGACCCCGGGACCTGAGGGACATGCCTGGTCATTTCCCCCTGATACCTTGGGCACTGCCAGGGGAGCTAAACTGCTGCATTGGGGGAGCGAGGAGTGGTGTTCCCCTTCTGCGTGAGGGTGCCAGGGGGTTCCGATGTCCATGGGAGGGTAGGGGGCCATGTCCGTGGGGAGGGGGGTCAGATGTCTGTTTGGAGGAGGCCATTTCTATGGGGGGGGAGGAAGGGCGATGGGTCACACAGCTTTCCTCGTCTGATTCAACACTGTGCAATTTGGGGAATCTCGGGGCATTTGTTTTCCTGGCTTATCCAGCATTCTGATCCCATTCTTCAGTAAACCGGTTTTCTGGAATCAATGGCGAATAATTTTCTCAAAGTAGGATGGTTTAAAGCTCAAGATAGTTTAAAAATCACAAACAAGTAACATGATTCAACCAAGTTGGAGGCTGTGGACTTCACAGCGTTTGATATCAAGGGTTCCGTGCATCATGCAAGCCATACACCTCTATCAATACAGTATTCCAAATCTTACTTGTTGCAGTCCACGTGTAATAAGAGGTGGGAGGCGCTGACCGAGAGTGCAATCTGATGCCACAGTCCATCAGCGAGTCGATATGGGAAGACCTCAGTGCGAGGTTTACCATTGAAACGGTAGTGATAGCGTATCTCATCCCTTTGGCCGCTACTCTCCAGTTCAAAGTACCTGTGTTCAGAACAACAAATAGTAAGATCAAACTATTCAAGATTAAGATTCAGTGCAGGCTGTTATCAAGATCAACACATTTCAGTCACAATGCATTTATTAAAACACATATCATGCTGGATTTATTCTATTAACAGATTTGAAAACAGTATGACTTTCTTTGCACGTTTCGTATGTAAGACAAACTTCCAACAAGGAAACATGTCGACATATCTGCTTCTTTTCAAAAATTTCAGGCCAGACCCATGTCATCTTCCTTCATTTCCTTCCTCAAATAAAACCACTTTGCTAAGTGTGAATCCTCAGTTCCTATCAACTGGAAAAGGCATCTGGCTTACAGTTGAGTGACAAGACAGTCTCCTTAGAGTCGCATGAAGTGTGACAGAGAGTGGACCTTTAATCTGAAAGTAAGGAATGCTGTAGTTGGCACGTAGTAAAGAAAATTCCTTTCACATCTTCTACCCTAGGTGTGGCGCAGGTGACCCATATCTCAGCAGCCGAATGGACCTTCCTGCTTCCCGATGAGCTTCTTCAATAGCAGGTAGTATCCTGATACACTTGGACATGGCTGTGTAAGATCTCGGCTATACAGGAACAGAAAGTTCCAAATCAATATAATAGTCTACCTGATGCAAGTCACATTGGACCGTAGTACCTTTCCTCACTGAACCATAACCATTCTTCTCTGCCTGCTGTATAAAATCTAGTTCACATACCATTTCTTGTCATCGTCCCCACTTCCCACCCCACCTTATGTCCTGTTGAATATTTAATACAACCTAATTTTCTTCCCTTCTTGAACACAATACTTTTTCCAAGTCTTAGGAAATGACATGGCTGACACAGCGGAACACAGATTGGGAAAACTACCATATCCTGCTTTGAAGCTCGAATTTGAATTAGACGTGAAGGAAATTAAAGATGGATTAATAGATTAAAACAGTGGCGTACTGATGAACGTTAGATCTGAAATCTTATAAATCTGTGCTCACATCACTTGCAATCGTGAAGGCCCCAACCATAAAACTCTTCATGCAGCACTTATTAAAAGTCAGCTGTATATTTTACAATTGTCATTTAACAATGTTAAATTGTCCTTACCAAATTCAGGCTGAGTGATAGTCATAAGGCCACACTGCCTCTGGAGGAGCCACAGTAAAATAAATCAGTGTGGCAAACAGCACTTAAATGAAAGGGATGTCAGAGAGCTCCAAATAAATGATTCTGGAGGAATCTAACCAAAGTGGAGTCACAGTGGTGCTGTGTTACAGATCACTTGGGGAGTCCACGTTGCTGTGGCAGCATGCAATTTTACATGTATATTGTAATCTGGAGCTTTGGGTAGGCTCTAACTTTCTTCCAATCGCATGGCAGAGTGGCATCTCTCCTGTTCTTACCACCTGCCATTGGCATGCGTTGGAGGGATTTGCGAGTTGACATTCGACCACATTATGGGTAGCACGGTAGCATAGTAGTTAGCACAATTGCTTCACAGCTCCAGGGTCCCAGGTTCGATTCCGGCTTGGGTCTCTGTCTATGTGGAGTCTGCACGTTCTCCCCGTGTCTGTGTGGGTTTCCTCCGGGTGCTCCAGTTTCCTCCCACAGTCCAAAGATGTGCGGGTTAGGTGGATTGGACATGCTAAATTGCCCTTCGTGTCCAAAAAATGTTAAGTGGGGGTTACGGGGATAGGGTGGATACATGGGCTTCGGTAGGGTGCTCTTTGTAAGGGCCAGTGCAGACTCGACGGGCCGAATGGCCTCCATCTGCACTGTAAATTCTATGATTGTGAACCCACCTTCCTTGGCCATCAAGCCCGAGGCTGGGACTCGAACCTGGAGATCCAGCAGGGATGCTACCCATTGCACCACAAGAACTCCAGAATATAGATACAGAAACATTAGAAGTCAGGAGATGTGTGGACTCGCTTTAGCGAAGATATCAGCCGTGTAAGTCAGGACAGCATGGAAAATTCGACTAGCAGTATTAACATGAAGGGATGCGAATAAAAACATTACTGCATAGAAATTAGACTTTATTGCATTCATTTATGGCCATAAATTGAGATCAAGCCACAATTTCAGGGACCAATGTTCTACGCTTCAAGGATAGCTGAAAAAAGTCCAACCCAAACTTGGGACAGGTAGTTCAAGTACCAGGGCTGGGTATCTAAAACATGTGTTCGGTCTCTTGCATGTGTGAATGAAGGGCTGTTTTAATGAGAAACTGGCTCTCCTGAGCGGTGCAGGCATTGATCCTGGTCCATGGAGGGTTTTCTAGACGTGGGCACAACCAAGACTGTGCAGCAAGCACTTCATTAATTTTTAAAATTTATATGGAGCCAGAATCATAGAATCATAGAGGTCTGCACCGGCCCTCAGAGAGAGCACCCTACCCAAGCCCACACCTCCATCCTATCCCCGTAACTCAGTAACCCCACCTAACCTGCACATCTTTGGACTGTGGGAGGAAACCATAGCGCTCGGAGCAAACCCATGCAGACATGGGGAGAACGTGCAGACTCCGCACGGACAGTGACCCAATCCGGGAATCAAACTTGGGACCCTGTAGCTGTGAAGCAACAGGGCTAAACACTGTGCTACCATGCCACCCAGGATGAATAGAAATGCTCCTCACGATCCCACAGCAGTGCTACTCCCTGTATTCTCCCCCCTCTCTGGGACTTTCCAGAGAGCTGTTGGCCGCGAGCCAGGCACCCCAAAACTTGACTCTTCAGTCGAGCGAGCCGCCTGTGGAGGTGCTGCAGAATGTTGGCCCGAAGGCCATTTTCTCGTGATGCTTGGGCCTTCTGCTTCGGGCACAGGGATCGTTCCCTGCATTCAATTTGCACTCAAGAAACAGTTCTAAATTAATTTCTGGATCTATCTGTTTGTCCAACAGATACGGAAAGAAACAATGAGGAAATTCAAGAAGCTGATCTCACTCAACAGTTCTCAGGTACAAAACTAAAAATAAAATGTGTTGTTTCTCCAGGCAAACAGCACTCTGATTACTCCCCATTCTAATTCATGGCATGTCATAATCTTTGATTTTCACTCGCTTTCCTTTGCGGAGGGAGTACTGAGAGCCTTTTCTGGTCTGTACACATTTCTCTGAATTGTTTTGTTGCCCCCTTTTTCTAGGTCTGTGTTTACCGCTGTATTATCTCTTTCCTCCAGGTAGTCAACTCTCTATTCACCTACATCATAGCGTGTGCTGCTTTGCATGCAAGTGTCTTTCTCCTCGAGTTCTTTCTGCTTGGCGTCCAATTTGCATGTCGGTTGTAACATTATTATAAATGGGACATGTATTAATCAGATGTGTAGAAATCCTCCAATATCCACTAAAGCCACCTTCCCTCTAGTCCGATCCACATCGCTAAATGTTACCTGAGGCAGCAGTATTATCTACCTGTAGTCACCAAGGAGAACGTGGTTTATTTATTTTCCAGGGGCCAATCAATAATCACTCGTATCATTATCACTTTCAAATAACTTTGTAACTTCTGTTGATCACATGTTTCTGGCGTTCTTGATTAATCAGGGGATTAGGGATTTCCGGGAGAAGGCAGGGAAATGGGGATGTGGAACATATCAGCCGTGATCGAATGCCGGAATAGACTTGATGGGCCGAATGTCCTAATTCTGCTCTTGTATCTCATGGTGTTATGTTCTAAAGCTGTGCAATCCCACCATATCCAGTCACAGAAGGTGGCAGAGAAGTAAACAATTAATGGGATGAGCAGGCTTCACGAACATCCTTATCCTCAGTGATGGCAAAGTCCACCACTTCAGTGCAAAAGGTAAAGCTGAAGCACTTGTGACGATTTTTAGACAGAAGTGGCGAGTGCATGATCACTACTGGCCTCCTCCCGAGTTCCCGCAATCACAGATGCCAGTCTTCATCCAATACAGTTCATTCCATACAATATCAAGAGATTGTTCCGTGTCCTGGAGACAGCAAAGGCCGCGTGCCCAACATTATTCGCAGCTGAACCGCTGCATTGCAGCGACAATATTGGCGCCTTCCTGACAATGTGAAAAATTGTCCAAAGATATCCTGTCCATAAAAAGCAGAACTGACGTAACCTGCCCCACAGGCCTTTTGTCGATCACAGCAATGCAATCGTCAGTGCTATCAAGTCGCATTTACTCATCAACAGTGATTGATCTTGAGAGAACCCAAATCACTCAGCTCCAGGCTTCATTGCAATCTTGTACCAAACAAGACCAGAATTCCAGAAATGAAGTGTAAGGGGCTGCAAACGAATGTAACGTCACAGAGCTCAAGCAAATCTAAAGACAATCGGAATCGGGGGCAAGTCTCTCCAGGGGTTGGACACCTGTCACTAAAGAAGATGGGCTGTGAGGTTTGGAGGTCAGTCATCTGAGCCTCCTGACATCGCTGTAGGAGCACCTCATTGCAGCGACCCCAGCCCAACTATTGTCAATCGTTCATCTTTCTTCCATCATAAGGTCAGGGGTGGGCTGTCCTCTGATGATTGGACGATGTTCATCTCCACTGGCAAACTGTCAGATAATAAAGCAGTCCATGCCGACCCCAAATAACATTCCAGTTGGTGGTGGTGCGTGTTGGCAAGCAAAAGTCGCACCTGTCAAATGTTAGGCAATGACCATCCCCAAGGAGAAAGAGGTTAGTTCTCTTCCTTAGGCACGCATTCAGGTGTATGGTAGTATACTGGGTATATCACTGGACTAGTAATACAGACACCTAAACTACTGATCACATGTCATCAAGTTAAATTCTATTGGATAAATGTGGGATAAAAAGCTAGCATCATTACTGGTAACCAAGAAACTACCAGATTGTCATAAAAATCCATCTGCTTCATTAATGCCCTTTAGGAAAGGAAACCAGGCACCCTTTCCCTGTCTCGTGTATATGTGTGGTAGTATGCATTAGGGGTCATGTGGGACTGTGAAGCCGTGATGCCATTGGCTGACAGATCCCGGGTCCTGGTTGGCTGTTGATCTCTAGCTCCGCCCTGAAGGCGGAGTATAAGAACCAGGAGTTCTCCCCGCAGCCCCAGTCTGTTGCTGAACTGCGGGGAATGAGTCACGCTTAATAAAGCCTCATCGACTTCACCTCTATTTGTCTCTCGTAAGTCATTGTGCGCTACAATTTATTAAGCGTGACTCGTTCCCCGCAGTTCAGCAACAGACTGGGATTAGACTTCCAGTGCAACCTGCAGAGCCTAACATTCCAATTCGGCGGCCCAATACCCCCACTCACTATCTGCGGCCTCGCAACCCTCAAGGTTGAACCCCCATCCTTGTTTGCAAACCTCACCCCGGATTGCAAACTCGTCGCCACTAGGAGCAGACGGTACAGCGCCCAGGACCGGACATTTATTCGGTCCGAAGTCCAGCGGTTGTTGAAGGAAGGCATAATCCAGGCCAGCAATAGTCCCTGGAGAGCACAGGTGGTAGTAGTAAAGACAAGGGAGAAGCAGAGGATGGTCATAGACTATAGCCAGACCATCAACAGGTACACACAGCTAGATGCGTACCCTCTCCCCCGCATATCCGACATGGTCAATCGGATTGCCCAATATAAGGTCTTCTCCACCGTGGACCTCAAGTCCGCCTACCACCAGCTCCCCATCCGCCCAAGTGACCGCAAGTACACAGCCTTCAAGGCAGACGGGCGACTATACCACTTCCTAAGGGTCCCATTTGGCGTCACAAACGGGGTCTCGGTCTTCCAACGGGAGATGGACCGACTGGTTGATCAACACGGGTTGCAGGCCACGTTCCCGTATCTCGACAACGTAACCATCTGCGGTCACGATCAGCAGGACCACGACGCCAGCCTCCAAAAATTCCTCCAGACCGCTAAAGCCTTGAACCTCACATACAACGAGGACAAGTGCGTGTTTAGCACAAACCGGCTAGCCATCTTGGGATATGTAGTGCGCAATGGGATAATAGGCCCCGACCCCGAACGCATGCGCCCCCTCATGGAATTTCCCCTCCCCCACTGCTCCAAAGACCTGAAACGCTGCCTGGGGTTCTTTTCATATTACGCCCAGTGGGTCCCCCAGTACGCAGACAGGGCCCGCCCCCTAATACAGACCACTACCTTCCCCCTGTCGACAGAGGCTCGCCAGGCCTTCAGCCGCATCAAAGCGGATATCGCAAAGGCCACGATGCGCGCCATCGACGAGTCCCTCCCCTTCCAAATCGAGAGCGACGCCTCCGACGTAGCTCTGGCGGCCACCCTTAACCAAGCGGGCAGATCCGTGGCCTTTTTCTCCCGAACCCTCCACGCCTCAGAAATCCGCCACTCCTCAGTGGAAAAGGAAGCCCAAGCCATAGTGGAAGCTGTGCGACATTGGAGGCATTACCTGGCCGGCAGGAGATTCACTCTCCTCACTGACCAACGGTCGGTAGCTTTCATGTTCGATAATGCACAGCGGGGCAAAATTAAAAATGACAAGATCTTAAGGTGGAGGATCGAGCTCTCCACCTTCAACTATGAGATCTTGTACCGTCCGGGAAAGCTGAACGAGCCGTCCAATGCCCTATCCCGCGGAACATGTGCCAACGCACAAATAGACCGTCTCCAAGCCCTCCACGAGGACCTCTGCCACCCGGGGGTCTCTCGGTTCTACCATTTTATAAAGTCCCGCAACCTCCCCTACTCCATGGAGGAGGTCCGTACAGTCACCAGGAAGTGCCACATCTGCGCAGAGTGCAAACCGCACTTTTTCAGGCCGGATAGAGCGCACCTGATCAAGGCTTCCCGTCCCTTTGAACGCCTCAGTCTGGATTTCAAAGGGCCCCTCCCCTCCACCGACCGCAACACATACTTCCTGAACGTGGTGGACGAGTACTCTCGTTTCCCTTTCGCCATCCCCTGCCCCGACATGACAGCGGCAACAGTTATTAAAGCCCTTAGCACCATATTCACACTGTTCGGTTGCCCCGCATATATCCATAGCGACAGGGGGTCCTCCTTCATGAGTGACGAGCTGCGCCAGTTCCTGCTCAGCAAGGGTATAGCCTCGAGCAGGACGACCAGCTACAACCCCCGGGGGAACGGGCAAGTAGAGAGGGAGAACGGCACGGTCTGGAAGACCGTCCTTCTGGCCCTACGGTCCAGGGATCTCCCAGTTTCACGGTGGCAGGAGGTCCTCCTGGACGCTCTCCACTCCATCCGGTCGCTGCTGTGTACCACCACTAATCAAACGCCTCATGAGCGCCTCCTTGTCTTCCCCAGGAAGTCCTCCTCCGGAACGTCGCTGCCGACCTGGCTGGTGGCCGCAGGACCCATCTTGCTCCGGAAACATGTGCGGGCGCACAAGTTGGACCCGTTGGTCGAGAGGGTTCACCTCCTCCACGCGAACCCGCAGTACGCCTATGTGGCGTACCCCGACGGCCGACAGGACACGGTCTCCCTGCGAGACCTGGCACCCGCCGGCAACATGCACACCCCCCCGACACCTATCACCCCCTTCCTGCCACCGCCGCACCCCGCGACCGCCCCCTTCCCGGGAGGATCGGTCCTCCTCCCATGTCCGACCAGGAGTGAAGCAGACACCGTAAAGCTCCCGGAGACGACAACGCTGGAACAAGCACCTGCACCACCACCGGGGCTGAGGCGATCGACAAGGAAGACCAGACCGCCCGCTCGACTCGTGGCATCGGTGTAACACAAGAATGTTGTGGGACTATAACGAGAAGGTTCTGTTCCTTTTACGAATATTGTAAATAGTTCACAAACCCTGTACATAGCCCAGTGTAGGGCAAAGTGTAGGGCACTGTAATGACATGCAAAAAGTTTTTTCCTCCCAGGACCAGCCTTGTAAACCCCTACCACCATGCGAAGCACCACCCCGCCGGGTTCATTTTTAACAAGGGGTGAATGTGGTAGTATGCATTAGGGGTCATGTGGGACTGTGAAGCCGTGATGCCATTGGCTGACAGATCCCGGGTCCTGGTTGGCTGTTGATCTCTAGCTCCGCCCTGAAGGCGGAGTATAAGAACCAGGAGTTCTCCCCGCATCTCCAGTCTGTTGCTGAACTGCGGGGAACGAGTCACGCTTAATAAAGCCTCATCGACTTCTTCTCTATTCGTCTCTCGTAAGTCATTGTGCGCTACAATATGCAACTCTAATAATGAGATTGACACTTAACTTCCCATTAGCAAGTCACTCAGTTGTATTCACAAAGGCAGCTCACCACCACTTCTCAAGGGCAGTTACCAATGAGCAGATAATTTATAAATGCTGGCCTCAGCGGTGATGGCCATATTCCATGAATGAATTTTTAAAAATACATCATAGAGCCCCATGTCTTCAATATCCTGCAGGTCATCATTAACCAGAAATTCAGAGACTGAATTTAGTGCAGATAATAGCTCATCTCCTGACACCCCAATGTCTTTCTACCACCTGCCTGGCACAAGTCCACTAGCTCACCAGCTTAAATATCCCCTCCTTTCTTCACTGGTATACAGTGATTGCAATACCTACAATCCTCCCTGCTTGCCCCCACATCCCTGCAACCTTCACCACTTAGAAACATAAGGACAGAAGGTCCATGGGAGCACATTCACCTCCATGTTCCCCTTAAGTCATAACTGCAACCTGGCCAGGACATATATCACTGTACCTACACTGTCATTGGATCAAATTCCTGGAAGTGCCTACCTAACAGGATTGTGGAAGTTCCTTTACCACATTGAAGCCGCACTTCAAGAAAAAAGTCCTCCACTTCTTAAAGGTAACTTGATGCGGTCAATTCATTCGACCCTTGCCAACTAACACCCAAATCACAGAGGGCGAGGCCAGACAACATGACAATCTTGAACCGTACATTTTTAGGAATCCGTTCCCATTTCCTGGGCACAAGAGGAAAACTGGAGTAGAAGAAAATAAATTTTCAAATGCTACATCAAGAGCATGGTACTGACAGGATGAATGGCCTCCTTCTGTGCCACAAATGATTCTGTGACTCAAAGATCTCTTCTCTTTGCCCCAAGCATCACAATAGCTTAGGACCCAAGTTGGTATGTTTCCTTTAATAGAGTCAAATCTGCTACTGCAAATCAGGAATTTGTCTTTACCTTGTTTCTACTGTATCCAAAATCAGTGTTTGCAGCTATGTACATCAACTTTAGAAGATGTGGCGATGCGGCGTCGGACTGGGGTGAGCACAGTAAGAAGCCTTACAACGCCAGGTTAATGTCCAACAGGTTTGTTTCGAATCACCAGCTTTCGGAGCACAGCCCCATTTCACCTGAGGAAGGAGCTGCGCTCCGAAAGCTAGTGATTCGAAACAAACCTGTTGGACTTTAACCTAGTGTTGTAATACTTCTTACTGTGCCCAACTTTAGAAGGTGAGCGTTCTGGGTGAGCTAACCATGCAATTGTACCCTCTGAATGCAGCGGGACAAGCATCGAATGTTAACTGGTCCAAGTTCAGGAAGTGCACACTCACACTCATAAGTTATTCTGAACAGGAAACAGTTGCTAAACTGGTCCTCCACACAAGTGCTGAACTAGGTGCAAGGAATAGGCATTTATAATCCATAGACTTTTGGGCTGTAAAAATATTTTAAAATCTTCTCTACCCCCAATATCTATACCAATTAGAATTCCGTAAAATATTTCAATTCAGAGGCTGTTCTCATTACATCACCCTAAAAATATGAATTGGGCAGTTGTCTTATACCCAGTGGACACTAACAAGCCCATCAGGTCTCTGAGATGTCGAAGGTGTGCTGGATTGCTCAGAAGGATAAGGAGCTAAGGAGTTTATTCTGTATCCTAGTCACAAGCAGACTTAACTAAGGATGTCTAGATCCTTGATGTGTGTCTTGTTCCTTTCATTAGATCAATTACTTCTTTCCAGCTCTTGACAAATTGTTATCTGGCATTTCTACATCTGATTACGAATAAAGGTTTTTTGTGCTTCTCATATATTCCTGCCTCCTCGGCTGGAAGTGCTGACAAGTCTCACAGAAGGCAATGTCAAGGTTGGCGAGAAAGCATAATCCTTCCACTATCTGAAACTGTACACAAGTTAATCATAATTAGAAGACGATTTATTGATATAATTAAATATCTTGCAACTGGCACCGATCCAAAGAGCAGAAGGTTCAAGCTTGCTGATGAGTTTAAATATCAAATTCAATAAATCTAAACCTTTTGCTGAAGAAAATCACTAAATCCTTTCACAAAACAGTTTTATTCTAGAAAGCAACCAGCAGCTATTATACTGATCAAATTCCTTTATGTCTCCCAAACATATTGTAATGGTATTGTTGATTCTTTCCACTCCACCTGATAGTCTAAGCTTGAAAGTTATCATGAAAAGGTGGCCGAAAAAAAGTTGTGAAAAATTCCTTTTTTTACCTTGTCCATGTTACAAATACTTCCAACTGATTAAGAAACAAGTTTATAGGCTCATAGAATCACTGTTATGAGTGATTAATTTGATGGAGCCAGACGTGCAATGTGAAAGAGAACATTAGAATACCAATGATTTAGGTATGCTGAAATTGTTCAAGTAGATATGTCATGATCTCTATCTTCCTATATATGGGCCACCTTCACTGGACAGCTTTCCTGGTACAACAATTACCAGTCCGTGTTCAAAAAAAGTTTGGAAATGTTTCAACAACCTTGGATTTACCTTGGTGGTGATGAACGCTAAAATGTTCTCCTAAAATTATATTTTTGCAATGCCTGAAAAATCGTCACACTTTTTTTATCAGCAAGGTGACACAGATAGAATGTATGTGCTCTCTTGCTGTTTGTGATCAAGATGTTATGTACGGAAAGAGGTGAGGTTTTTTTTAATCCTTGGAATGTGTATTGCAATTAAATAATTTAGCAGCAAGCTTTTGTGAGTTTAAAATTAAAGGCTATTTATTATCAGAAAATTAGTCCAAATTAAACGCAACGTCAAACACACATTCACACACAGACACACACACCCAAACACACAATTAGACACAGGTAAAGGTGATGCACTTTTTAAGATTACAAGTATTTAAGCCTCTGATTTACAATTTCTGATTTCCCATGTAGTTACCCGCCTATTGTTTCTTGGATGGTTTTAATGCTTTAAATTTGATGGAAAGGTTTTGTAAAGTGAAGGGTTCACAGCATGTTGTAGGGTTTCTTGTAGTAAAACACCTGGGATCTTGGTTCTCAAGCAAACTTTAAATTGGAACAGTTTGGGAGGGGAACTGCTTTTCCTGTTGGGATCGCTCACTTTCAAGTTATTACTGTTTATTACCTGGCTGCTTGATGACTTGCAGTTAGCTCATGGTCTGGCTTTCTGACCAACTGGAAACTGGTGACTAACTGAAAACAACTTTAGTTGATTTTTAAAAGCAAACAAAAACTTGGCTGCCCCCATGCGGTTTTTCTCAAATTCACATCCTTTCCTAAATAAGGGATGGTGTTTATATTGATTTCGAGAACAAAGAACAATACAGCACAGGAACAGGCCCTTCGGCCCTTCAAGCCTGCGCCAACCATGGTACCTGCCTAAACTAAAACCGTCTGCACTTATGGAGTCCATATCCTTCCATCCCCACCCTATTCATATATTTGTCTAGATGCCCCTTAAATGCCGTTATCGTACCTGTTCCCACCACCTCCCCAGGCAGCGCATTCCATATGCATATTCCATAGCTAATGCCCTCCATACCAGGAAATATCCTAGTAAACTGCGTCTGTACCCTCTCCGAAGCATCCACATCCTTCTGGTCGCGTGGGGACCAGAATTGTACACAATATTCCAAATGAGGCCTAACTAAGGTCCTGTACAGCATCCTGTGTTGTGGATTAACACCTCTGAAGATTTAAGATAGCCATCATGATGAAATGGGATGGTGAAGGGGGGTATTCACTTCTCTCTGCCAACAATTGAATTTAAATCAGGTGGAGAGGCAGTCTTGTAATTCTATTATCTTTTGTGTTGGTTCATCCTTAAAGAGATGTGTAAATTCTCCAGGCAGCTGTGGATGCCCTTAATTAAGCATTTGACAATGACGTGTTACTCTCTGTCACTCAAATGCCAAAGGCTATATGATTTGTGCCACCTGTTTTAATAGTTTTTTTTTTCTTTATTCATTCATGGGATGTGGGAGTCGCTGGCCAGGCCAGCATTTATTGACCATCCCTGAGGGCATTTAAGAGTCAATCACATTGCTGTGGGTCTGGAGTCACAGGTAGGCCAGACCAGGCAAGGATGGCAGATTTCCTTCCCTAAAGTACATTAGTGAACCAGATGGTTCTTTACAACAATTTGCAATGGTTTCATGGTCATCATTAGACTTTCAATTCCAGATTTTTTTTGAATTCAAATTCCACAAACTGCCCAGGTGGGATTCAAACCTGGGACCCCAGAGCAGTACTCTGGGTGTCTGGATTACTAGTCCAGTGACAATACCACTATGCCACTGCCTCCCCATGTTTGTTCATGACCATTTCTCAAAAGTATTTGCCTAAAAGTTCATAATATACCGGATATGATAAAGGCCTCCACAGCGTCAAGTGATGAACAAATTTGCTTGAATGTAGCAGAAACTTGTGTCTTGCTCCTGCTTATACTATAAGGATCGGTGAGATGAACTTGGTGCATAGGGTCAGCCTAACTCATACCTGAGGCCAGCTTCATATGATCCCAGGCCAAAGCACACCGAGTTGTTCCGGTAACAGGAAAACAAATCTGCTCCATTCTTCTTCCACTTTTTGCACACCATTTCCACTCCTAACTACCCTAGTCCGCAAACCTGTACATCATTCCCTCTCGGAATTCAGTACATTATGGCTCCATCTTCTTTCCTTGCCTGACTGCTCTACTTTCATGCCCAACCTTTGAACTACCGATGGACAATATCGTTTATTTTTAGTGAACTTTTCTGTCATCAATAGGGTCAGTGCTCCTTCCGGAAATGTAACTCTCTTCTACTTTAAGTCACTGAATGTAACGCACTTTGAGGTACTTCTGACTGACGTTGTAAGCTGCTTTGTAAAAGTAAAATTTACTTTTTCCTGTATCTGTGCAACGTTCACATTTTCTGACTGTGCCTCCAGGGAAGGACCTTCATTTTGTATAGGCTAAAAATGCAAGGCCCAATTTACAAAGCCGCAGGGCTGGGAAATTGAGGTTCGGATTCAGACCAAGCACCTGAACTGCAACTTTGTAAACAACAGAAGTTAGTTTTGAGAGTTCAGTGAGTATTCACAGACTTTTATCATTGGAATGACCCAACCCTTTGAGTTCACCTGAATCATTGACAATCCATAACAAAGAGAAGATGCAGGAAAATCTCAGCAGGTCTGGCAGCAACTGTAGGGAGAGAAAAGAGCCAACGTTTCGAGTCCAGGTGACCCTTTGTCAAAGCTTTGACAAAGGGTCATCTGGACTCGAAACATTAGCTCTTTTCCCTCCCTACAGATGCTGCCAGACCTGCTGAGATTTTCCAGCATTTTCTCTTTGGTTTCAGATTCCAGCATCCGCAGTAATTTGCTTTTATCCATTACGAATCCATGTTGGATTGAGCAGTTGCCAGCTTTATTCCCAGGCCGGCTGGTGAACCTTTGAATGAGGTAAATGATACACAGCCACTTCGAATGAACACGGTGGGAAAGAACATACCCATGTGATGTCAATCATACAGTTAGATCAGCACAGGGGGTGGGGTCCTACCTCTGGGCCCAAAGGTCTGGGCTCAAGACACACTTCAGGGCTTGATGGTCATGGAAGGTGTGTCTTGCAGTGGGGGACTTTCTCGCTTAGCAGAAGGCAACGGCAACACTTTGCCGAGCATGATCATGGACCAATCCCATGGAACTCCATGGTCACCAACGCTCTGTTAGGGTAGGGTATCTGAAGGGGGAGGAGGCAGTTGGGAAGAGAACTTGGCCTCACAAGAGGGAATCACACCCAATTCTGGTTTAGCACACTGGGCTAAATCGCTGGCTTTGAAAGCAGACCAAGGCAGGCCAGCAGCACGGTTCAATTCCCGTACCAGCCTCCCCGAACAGGCGCCGGAATGTGGCGACTAGGGGCTTTTCACAGTAACTTCATTTGAAGCCTACTTGTGACAATAAGCGGTTTTCATTTTTCATTTTCCAGAAGCCCAATTCCAGTCAGAACCAGAATGTTTATCAGGAAGAGTTAAGCTCACTGACCAGGATAATGCGGTGTATTTGCAGTTTTTTGGTTTGTGAGAAGGAATCTGCCATTATTTGGATTAAGGTGAAAAGCAGTTATCACTGTCACTGCACCTTCGCTTGTTGTCTCTGAGAGGACAAGTAACTTCCACAATTCACATGAGGCCTTGAGTCACCAAAATGTTTCCAGTCCACTGACTGAGAGATTGGAGAAGGGCATCCGAGGGAGCTGTGAAAGATTTCAGATCACAAGAGGCCCCACTGCACTGATCTCAGGTCAAAGACAGTTACAAAACCAGTTACTGGCAAGTAAGGACTCAAACCCGATCACAAGACACAGGGAATACATATTGGACTGACTAGCACCGAAGAACCTGAGAATATCAAAGGAAACTAGAAATTTATAACAGCTATAATCAACTACTCTTTTGTGAGGGAAAGGAAAAGCTAGTTCTAAAACAACATTCTCCTTGCTCTGTCCCCCATCTCAGACGGCTCCTTCAATCCTACCAGTGAGAATTTCATTTATCAACACCACTATCCACACTGACTGTTTCAAACAATGTCTGAATGGTCTCAGCGCGGTGGTTAGCACTGTTGCGTCACTGCTCTGGGGTCCCGGGTTTGATTCCTGGCTTGGGGCACTGTCTGTGCGGAGTATACATGTTCTCCCCGCGTCTGCGAGGGTTTCCTCCGGGTGCTCCGGTTTCCCCCCACAAATCGCGAAAGACTTAGGTGAATTGGACATTCTGAATTCTCCCTCTGTGTACCTGAACAGGCGCCGGAGTGTGGCAGCTAGGGGCTTTTCACAGTAACTTCATTGCAGTGTTAATGTGAGCCTGCTTGTGACAATAAAGATTATTATATTATAATTTGGATGGATGAGAACCCAGGAATGAGACCAAGTACAGCATCTCAAGCCTGGCTATCGAAAGACCATTGAGGTCCGGAAACCGGACGATTTCTTAAGTTGCCATCACCTGACTTTCCCTCTTCACCAACATCTTTGGTCTAACCATAGGGGTGTGACATTCCCTAGATCAGCTCACTCTCCACCAATAACACTTCAGTGAGGTGCAGCGGGAACCCCGTTTACATAAACAGGGCTTCTGTCACACTTCCAGCAATGTAACGTTGACAGTTCCAAAGCAGCTTGAAAGACTTTTCTTGACTTGTCTTGCTGCACTGCCTTTATTTCGTTCAAAACTGCCCTTTGCATCCCTTAGCCGAGAAGCGTACCCTCGACACTCTGCATGCCCGACCCAACCCAGCCCAACCCGACCCGAAAGCCAGCAAGATCCAAAATCCGGCACAGACTCGACCCCAAGGTTTGCAGTTTTGAGACATTGTACCACGCTCCACTCATTTTCTATTTCCAGGTGCTGAGGTAACCTGATCCAAAAAAGTAAATGAGGAGCTTAATTAAACAGCCCATCGTCAGCATATCTGAAGGATCATAAAATAAATCGGGAGGCCTGTCTACCACATTCCCACTCACCCCAGACCTGGCTCCCCTACTACAATGGGCAGGTTTGGCACCAATTAATGGCTACTTAATGGCCTCCTTCTTCCATCTCCACCAGAATCCTACGTGTGACTGAAAAAGGCGGGGGCAAGGCAAGGCTAATGTCAGGCAGCAAGGGAGAGGGCCTCCTGTGGAAGGGTCCTCACATGCCCAAGATCCGCCCCTTTATCCATCCCCCTCAAGTCTCCCCCCCCCCCCCCCCCCCCCACCACCACCTCCTTGCCCAACCCCCTCCACTCCAGCACCCATCGCTGGTATCTGCCAGGCAGGTCTGACCAAAATCCCTAATTTACTTGAAGACCGGGATCACGGTAGCACAGTGGTTAGCATGGTTGCTTCAAGCCCCAGGGTCCGAGGTTCGATTCTCGGCTTGGGTCACTGCCTGTGCGGAGTCTGCACGTTCTCCCTGTGCCTGTGTGGGTTTCCTCCGGGTGCTCCGGTTTCCTCCCACAAGTCCTGAAAGACGTGCTGTTAGGTAATTTGGACATTCTGAATTCTCCCTGTGTGTGCCCGGACAGGCACCGGAATGTGGCGACTAGGGGCTTTTCACAGTAACTTCATTGCAATGTAAGCCTACTTGTTATTATTATTATTGTTATTATTATCCATCACTTCTTGGAGGACTGCCTGTAGTTCCAGCATTGGCCACTGCTGAATTCAGGCGCTGCTGGGACTACAAAGCTGTTGACCAATCAGATTTTCTGGCAGTTTTCTGAAGCGTCTTCCCACTCTGACCCAATTAAGGCTATTAAGGATATGGTCGCTGTGGGGAAGCCATGTTTCTGGTCCATAAAATCCACAGAATCCCTACATTGCAGGAGGCCATTTGGCCCATCGAGTCTACACCAACCCTCTGAAAAGGCACCCTACCGTGGCCCATTCCCTCGCCATATCCCCTTAACCCCATTCAAGGGGCAATTTAGCAAGGACTGTGGACTGCTGTGTGGTACCGACGGACTGTGTGGTCGGAGGGGCAGGTAATCCATCCCACAGAATCCAATCCGAGATTTCTCTGATTCCCAATCAAAGAGCCATAACATCACCTCCCTTCTCCTGTGCCTCTGCCTCCTGCTTGGCAAATACAATTGACACCTGAAGTTGAACAGAGTTAAATATGACCACTTCTTTAACTTGGACATTTGGTCAAGAGAAACATACTGGGTATACATCTGGCTAACTTCCCTGAAAACTAGGGAAAACTGTGATATTGGTCGCCTCCAAATTTGTTTTCCAAAGTTGGCCGTTCAACTTAAATATCAAGGTCGCAGAGTCCAACAAAATAATAAAATCAATTTGCACACTTAGAATCATTGAATGGTGCAGCACGGAAGGAACCAACGTGACCTGTCCTGCCTGCACTGGGTCCCTGAAAAGGCAATGAAGCAACTCTCACTGCAAATAAATAACACTAATTCTTTACTTGGCTATTTTGGAAGAAAAACGGTGGTCTCACAAAACGGTCACATGACAGGTTTGTCTTGTTCTTGTGACCATGTTCCACCAGTCACCTCAACCTCAAGGATTATTCTTGTGTATAGAAATAAAGGGCCAGTACAATGATAGCTACAGTCAAGCTACCTGTATATGTGCTGAGTAACTGAACTACTATAATTGTAAATCCCATTTCTCCACAACGCACAACAGCTTCAGAACTTCTCTGCTGGTTTGAATCACGCGGACAAACAGCCGGGACTGCCTGACCACTGGTTCCTCTTTTCAGAGAACTCGCCAGGGGCATGTGAACCAGTTGTCACGGGTCAAATCCAGCCCCAGAAAGGTCATCTCACAAGATCAAGCTCACTGGAAACCATTGCAAGCTTGGAGAGAGTGGCATAATTTTGTGCTCGATTCCCTCTCATCAACCCTATGCTGGTTGGCCCAAATTGGCTCAGGCTCCAGCAGCATTTGGTTATTGGCATTTTCATCCTTGTTTTCAAACATCCCTCCCTATCTCTGTCACCTCCTCCAGCTCTACAAGCTTCCAAGATCGCAACACTCCTTCATTCCTGAGTTCCTGCATATCTACGATTTAATTTTATCCACCAATGGTGACTGTGCCTGCAGTGATCTATGCACGAGCAAGAATCCATTCTCTCTGCCTCTCTCTCCGCTAAGATACTCTTTAAAACCTCCTCATCTGACCTGCTGATAAGACTGGCTGTTGTGTTTTTTGTCATAATGCTCCTATGAAGCTCCTTGTGTTTTATTACATCAGAGATGCAATATAATACAAATTGTGTCACTGTAAAGGCGCTATCAAACTACAATGTGGAGATGCTGGCATTGGACTGGGGTGGGCACAATAAGATGTCTTACAGCACCAGGTTAAAGTCCAACAGGTTTATTTGGAGTCAGTAGCTTTTGGAGCGTAGCTCCTTCATCGGGTGAGTCCTGACTCACCTGATGAAGGAGCTACGCTCCGAAAGCTAGTGATTCCAAACAAACCTGCTGGACTTTAACCTGGTGTTGGAAGACTTCTCAATGAACTATAAGTGTTGTCATCATTTATTTTAAATCAAAAACTGCATGGAAGAAAGGGCACAGAAGTAACTCACTGTTTCATTTTATCTCCCCCAGCACAATTATTAATGAACTAGAAAACAATGGACCCATGTTATATTTCAGGTGAATGAACGTTTATCTTCGACTTGAGATATTAACTCTCCTCGCTTCGCAGATGCTGCCTGAACGGCTCAGGTTGTCCAGCATTTTCTGGTTTTTAGTCCAGTTTTCCAACACATGCGGGATTTTGCTCTTGTACATGTTCACTTGCTTTCTCTTTCCATCACAACATTTATACGACTGACACTTCCAGTCCGGCTCACATAAATCTCTGTCTTCGTTAATTTTATTTTTCCGGATGTGCGGATCTCTTTACAGCAGCTTCTACACCCTTTTGTGTAATCTGGCAGATAGTTTATTTAATTATTTCTTCTCTCCTGTTCTGCAGCTATTTGTCAGTCAAACTCTAATTGGACTCTTTTCTGACTGAGTACTATATGCGGATCCTCTGCCTCTTTTCACATGAATAATGATCGAGACTTGTTGTCAGGCCTTTTATGCCGACTCTCATCGCGCTGATTTTGTTTTAGATATAGCTGTGTGTCAAATGTAGTCAAATTAATTCAATCTCATGTGCGACTGAAATAGTTGCAGTAGAAAGGTCGCGGAAAACAGAAGGAACTCATCGAATCACTACAGCGCAGAAGGAGGCCATTCGGCCCATCGAGTCCGCACTGACCCTCCGAAAGAGCACTCTACCTCGGCCCACTCTCCCACCCTATCCTTGCAACCCCAGTTAACCACTTTGGACACTAAGGGGCAATTCAGCGTGGTGTTATGGGCCAGGGTTTAGAGAACCCCAAAGTGTATCGTGAGTTCACCTGACCCACAACTTTTAATAGATTGTGGTATGGGGAGCACACGGCCCACTCTACAGGTGTGGTGCAGCAGAAATCGAAAAGTGTTTTTTAAAGCAAAACAATGTTTATTCTATGAACTCAAGTTAACCTTTTTAAAACATACAGTGAACATCTCAGCAACCATTAATTCAAATACAACACCCAAAGAATACAACACTAAGTAACCCTTCATAACTTCCCAAACAACATCCAGAAGACAAAAGAAACACCTTTTAACAGAAACACATTAGGTTTACATTCACTACTGAGAACATTTATAATTCTGAATTCACCAAATGATCAAGAGACAGTCTTTTCATGGCAGAGAGATCAACAGTACACCTGCTCTGTCTGGCTTCAGCTCCAACACTGAAAATGAAACTAAAACACACCCCGCAGCAACCAGCCTAAAATGAAAGTAAAAAGCTGACAGACAGCCCAGCTCCACCCACTCTCTGACATCACTGCAATAGTAAACACCCATTTCTCAAAGGTACTCTCACTACAGATATTGATATACACACCCATTTATAAACACCCATTTCTTAAAGGTACTCTCACATGACAATGGCCAGTTCACCTAACCGGCACATATTTGAACTGTGGGAGGAAACCAGAGCACCCGGAGGAAACCCACGCCGACACGGGGAGAATGTGCAAACTCCACACAGTCACCCAAGGCTGGAATTGAACCCCGGTCCCTGGCACTGTGAGGGCGTCTCCTGAAAACACTGCACCAATTTTCTTAGTTGAGCAATGCAGACTTGGTGGAGGAGAGGGGGGCAACTCCACCCAGCAGAAAACCATTCGGATTGTACTGGTCACCCTTTTAAACACCTCTCTATTTTATTTTTGGGCAAGGTGTGAAATGGATTGCCAATCTAATCTCGTCAAGTGAGTGAGGTTGAGCTGACGCCCAAAATTTCTATCTCAAAGACAATTATCTCCCTAACGTGGCGAAGAAAATCCATTGTGTTTCAGAACAGAAGAGCAACTACCTGGTTGTCTGTAGATTCAGTATACTAAATAAATCTATCACATTTCTCAGTTAGACACCGGTTGAACAATATCTTGCATCTGAAATGGCCAAGGTACACTCAAATCAAAAGTTTATAATGATAAACTCTATGTAAATGCTTGGAAATTGGACTGAGAGTTCACAGCTGTCAGGAGGGATGTGTTGCTTTTGCGCATCCAAACTTGGCCCCTTGGAATGCAAAGCTGCTGTGACCTACAAGTAACTAAGGGCTGGTTTAGCACAGTGGGCTAAACAGCTGGCTTGTAATGCAGAACAAGGTAGCAACGCGGGTTCAATTTCCGTACCGGCCTCCCAAACAGGCGCTGGAATGTGGCGACTAGGGGCTTTTCACAGTAACTTCATTGAAGCCTACTTGTGACAATAAGCTATTATATTATTATTATTACTACCAGAGTATGACACATATCAGCTAATGGGAGGGATGCCACTCTGAAGAAACAGGCTTGTTCCGTAAAACATTGGGCCAAATTTTAACCGAAACTGAAAAAGAATTGAGCTTGTCTACAGGCTGAAATTGGGGGGTGTCATGGGAGTGGCCCTTTAAGAAATGTTTTTGTCTTATCACATGGCTTCAGTGATGTCATTGTGGGGTGGAGCTGGTCTGTGGTTCTGTGAGATTTTACTTTTCCTTTGGGTTTTGGAGCTGGTTTGTGGCTCAGTGAGTTTTTACTTTTGTTTTCCCATTTGGCTGCTGCTGACTCAGACAGAGAAATATTTTGGCCTGTCTCTCTATTTTCAATTTTAAAGAGGTATTCTAAGGAAGGAACCCAATGATTACACTTACCTGCTGTTTTGGTGATAAGAGGGTTTTGATTTACGGGATCTTGTTATTGAATTGGAACAGTAAAGGGGGAATTCATTAAGGGTTATATCTAGATTCCTGTAGCTGTGTGGGGGCATTAAGTTTGTGATTGATAATAATTCATATTGTGTGTGTTTATACAGATGTTAATTAAATTCATAGAATAAAGCCTGTTTTTTTGATTAAAGGCGCCTAAGAACTTTGTTAAATAACACCTGAAACGTAGGCTCTTGTGCTTATCGTAACCAAAATCAAGAAACAGTTATAGGTCAGGTGAACTCCATAATATACTTTGGTATTTTCTAAACCCTGACCCATAACAGGGGACATTCTCAATAGTTCCCTGACCGCAGTCTGATCTTCTGGCAGCCATGGTTCAGACCTGTGCTTCTTGGACTTATCAATGTCTTAATAGTCAACCTCCTAGGATTTGTGTCTCAAATCCAGTGAACACTGCGTGAAACGAAGAGTCACTTACACACGAGAGGTCATTTTGTTGATCCATCAAATAGCCGACAATATAACAACATCATCAGGGCACAGTTTTGACGAACCAGCCTCATATATTACTATCCAAGGGCAGCATGGTGGCACAGTGGGTTAGCCCTGCTGCCTCACGGCGCCGAGGTCCCAGGTTCGATCCCGGCTCTGCGTCACTGTCCGTGTGGAGTTTGTACATTCTCCCCATGTTTGCGTGGGTTTCGCCCCCACAACCCAAAGATGTGCAGGCTAGGTGGATTGGCCATGCTAAATTGCCCCTTAATTGGAAAAAAATAATTGGGTACTCTAAATTTAAAAATAAGTAAATAAATAAATAATATATCACTATCCATAATGACCAAACAGAATTTAGCATGCACAGTGAATTCCACCAGCTTTCGTAAAGAAGGTCTAATTTTCAAACATGAATTGTTAAGTTTTATTTTAGTGCAGAAAGCTGTCAATCTTCTACATTTACACCTACTTTGTTATAACAATTAATTGTATATTATTCATCCCTTGCCATCAAACTATGATTATAAAACAATCCATAGTCCTTCAGGTCAGGACAGAACCATGCATCAACCTTAGACACGTCTACATTGATAGGTCACAATCAATGAGGGATACATGTGCTCCGATAGATATTGTCCAACATCAGCAATCGATATGGAACTGGGGAGTCTCATTTTACTGGGTTCTCTGAATAGAGATCAGCAGTGAAGAAAACAGGTGCTTCCTTCACTCTTTGTTTTCCCTCCAATCCATCATTGATGCAAAGAACAAATGGGAAAGCACCACTTGGAGACTTGCTGTTCACCTAGTGCCTAAGCAGAAATGTAAAAATGCCCCACACAAGCACGCCTATACATTCACTTGCAATCTGTCACAAATCAGCAATATCCGTGCTCAGGGAATGTGACACTAGCAGGGGTGATATCCTTAGGATCGGGTATTAAACTGAGAACAACATCTCATCTTCCGGTTAGGCACGCTACAGCCTTCCGGTCTCAACATCGAATTCAACAACTTCAGATGATTTGCTCTACCCCACCTCGACCCATTTGTTTTCATCACATTTCATTTTAACCGTCTTTTACCATTTCTTTCTTTCTTGTCTTTCTTAATATATATTAACCCCCCCCCCCCCCCATCTTATCCACCTTTCCTTCACCTTTCTCCTCTTTGCTTACCCCCTTCCCCTCCCCCAACATCTACAGTTCACCCTCTTGATGTTAGTTTCTCTGCTGTTTGGCCTCTCGCACCTTTTGTTCTCTCTGGGGACTGCCATTAACACTCTTTCCCCTTGGTGTCTGTGGCCATTAGCACCCCGTTTCCCTGGGTTTCTGTGGCTATGGCTCATCTTTCATTCTCACTCCACAGTATAAATATTCTCCACTTTCTCTGTCTGTTAGCTTTGACAAAGGGTCATCGGACTCGAAACGTTGGCTCTTTTCTCTCCCGACAGATGCTGCCAGACCTGCTGAGATTTTCCAGCATTTTCTCTTTCGTACCCTATCTTTCCTCTTGGGTGGGCATGAAAGGCTGTATTTGAAAGAAACCAAGGGTGATTTGCCTAATATTTATCTCCCAACCAATTGACTAAAACAGATTTTTTTTAAAATATATTTATTAAAGTTTTTTAACGCAATTTTTCTCCCTGACAAACAATAACCCCCCCCCCCCCCCCACCCCACCCCCCTCATAACAAAAAAAACAAGAAATCGCGCAGAGCAAAATACATACATGGCAAAATGTTAGATTTACACAGCTTTGTACACTGGCCCTCTCCCGTACGTGCCAGTTTCCCCAACCCTTCATGTTATTGTGGTAGTATGTATTAGGGGTCATGTGGGACTGTGAAGCCGTGATGCTATTGGCTGACAGATCCCGGGTCCTGGTTGGCTGTTGACTCCTGGCTCTGCCCTGAAGGCGGAGTATAAGAACCCGAGCTTCTCCCCGCCGCTCCATTCTGTTGCTGAACTGCTGGGGACAAGTCTCGCTTAATAAAGCCTCATTGACTTCATCTCTACTCGTCTCTCTCGTAAGTCATTGTGCGCTACAATTTATTAAGCAAGCTTAAAGGACTATGGAGCTCCGGATCGCCCCGGAATGCCTGCAGATCAGCCCCCACGCAGCGAACTCAGCAGCAGTTTTTAAACACTGGCAAGCTTGTTTTAAAGGCTACCTCCGAACGGCCCCCGGCCAGATCACAGAAGACCAGAAAATGCAGGTCCTGCATTCGAGGGTAAGCCCGGAAATTTACCCTCTCATAGAAGACGCAGAGGATTTCCCGACGGCGCTCACAGCACTGAAGAGCATCTACGTTCGCCCCGTGAACCAGGTCTACGCACGCTACCAACTCGCAACGAGGCGGCAAAGTCCCGGAGAATCGTGAGAGGAATTCTACGCCGCGCTGCTAATTTTGGGACGGGGCTGCAGCTGCCCGCCGGTGAACGGGATTGAACACACGGACATGCTAATTCGCGTTGCGTTTCTGGCAGGTATGAACTCTCCACAAATCCGCCAAAGACTTTTAGAAAGAGAGTCGCTAGGACTCTCAGAGGCACGGGCCATTGCAGCTTCCCTAGATGTGGCCTCGCAAAACACCCGCACCTACGGCCCCAACCGCGCGGCAGCCCCTTGGGCTCCGTGGACCCCCGTCGCGACAAACCCACCCCCCTCCCTCACAGGCTTGCGCGGTTAAAGCGCCAGATCATCCCGGGGGGGCCCGCTGCTATTTCTGCGGGCAAGCGAAACACCCCGGCAGCGCTGCCCGGCCCGCGCAGCTATTTGCAAAAGCTGCTGCAAGAAGGGCCATTACGCGGCTGTGTGCCGGTCCCGGGGGGTCGCCGCAATCCCCGGAGAAGAACGAGCCCAGCGCATCCCAAACGCTCCCCAACCCCCCCAGCGCCCCATGTACGACACGCGGGCGCCGCCATTTTGGGTCCCGGGCACCACGAGGGGAGGATGGGCGCCGCCATCTTGTGACTCCCCAGCCACGTGCGATTCATGGGGGCGGCCATTTTGTCCACCCCCGACCACGTGCGATCCATGGGGGTGGCCATTTTGTCCACCCCCGGCCACGTGCGATTCATGGACGCCGCCATCTTGGATGACAACAAAGGACCCCAGCATCGACGGCTCCACGGGGTCCGAAGAAGACGCCGCGACACTACGACCACGACTGGCTTCGGTGACGCTGGATCAATCACAGCCCCGGACGCTCCAGACAACGACAACAACGGTGCTGATCAACGGACACGAGACATCATGCCTGATCGACTCCGGGAGCACCAAAAGTTTCATTCACCCCGACACGGTAAGACGCTGTTTTCTGACCATCCATCCAAGTACGCAAAAGATTTCCCTAGCTGCAGGATCCCACTCCGTAGAGATCAAAGGGTTCTGCATCGCGAACATAACGGTGCAAGGGAGGGAGTTTAAAAACTACAGGCTCTACGTCCTTCCCCAACTCTGCGCGCCCACATTACTGGGATTAGATTTCCAGTGTAACCTGCAGAGCCTAACATTTCAATTCGGCGGCCCAATACCCCCACTCACTATCTGCGGCCTCGCAACTCTCAAGGTTGAACCGCCGTCCTTGTTTGCAAACCTCACCCCGGATTGCAAACCCGTCGCCACTAGGAGCAGACGGTACAGCGCCCAGGACCGGATATTTATTCGGTCTGAAGTCCAGCGGTTGCTGAAGGAAGGCATAATCCAGGCCAGCAATAGTCCCTGGAGAGCCCAGGTGGTAGTAGCAAAGACGGGGGAAAAGCAAAGGATGGTCATGGACTATAGCCAGACCATCAACAGGTGCACACAGCTAGATGCATACCCTCTCCCCCGCATATCCGACATGGTAAATCGGATTGCCCAGTATAAGGTTTTCTCCACCGTGGACCTCAAGTCCGCCTACCACCAGCTCCCCATCCGCCCAGGTGACCGCAAGTACACAGCCTTCGAGGCAGACGGGCGTCTATACCACTTCCTAAGGGTCCCATTTGATGTCACGAACGGGGCCTCGGTCTTCCAACGGGAGATGGACCGAATGGTTGACCAGCACGGGTTGCAGGCCACGTTCCCGTATCTCGACAACGTAACCATCTGCGGCCACGATCAGCAGGACCACGACGCCAACCTCCAAAAATTCCTCCAGATCGCTAACGCCCTGAACCTCACATACAACGAGGAAAAGTGCGTTTTTAGCACAAACCGGTTGGCCATCCTGAGATACGTAGTGCGCAATGGGATAATAGGCCCCGACCCCGAACGCATGCGCCCACTCATGGAATTTCCCCTCCCCCACTGCTCCAAAGCCCTGAAACGTTGCCTGGGGTTCTTTTCATATTACGCCCAGTGGGTCCCCCAGTATGCAGACAAGGCCCGCCCGCTAATACAGTCCACTACCTTCCCCCTGTCGACAGAGGCTCGCCAGGCCTTCAGCCGCATCAAAGCGGATATCGCAAAGGCCACGATGCGCGCCATCGACGAGTCCCTCCCCTTCCAGGTCGAGAGCGACGCCTCCGACGTAGCTCTGGCGGCCACCCTTAACCAAGCGGGCAGACCCGTGGCCTTTTTCTCCCGAACCCTCCACGCCTCAGAAATCCGCCACTCCTCAGTGGAAAAGGAAGCCCAAGCCATAGTGGAAGCTGTGCGACATTGGAGGCATTACCTGGCCGGCAGGAGATTCACTCTCCTCACCGACCAACGGTCGGTAGCCTTCATGTTCGATAATGCACAGCGGGGCAAAATTAAAAATGACAAGATCTTGAGGTGGAGGATCGAGCTCTCCACCTTCAACTACGAGATCTTGTACCGTCCCGGAAAGCTGAACGAGCCGTCCGATGCCAACGCACAAATAGACCGTCTCCAAGCCCTCCACGAGGACCTCTGCCACCCGGGGGTCACTCGGTTCTACCATTTTATAAAGTCCCGCAACCTCCCCTACTCTGTGGAGGAGGTCCGTACAGTCACCAGGAACTGCCACATCTGCGCGGAGTGCAAACCGCACTTTTTCAGGCCGGATAGAGCGCACCTGATCAAGGCTTCCCGCCCCTTTGAACGCCTCAGTATGGATTTCAAAGGGCCCCTCCCCTCCACCGACCGCAACACATACTCCCTGAACGTGGTGGACGGGTACTCCCGTTTCCCCTTCGCCATCCCCTGCCCCGACATGACAGCGGCCACAGTCATTAAAGCCCTTGGCACCATATTCACACTGTTCGGTTGCCCCGCATATATCCATAGCGACAGGGGGTCCTCCTTCATGAGTGACGAGCTGCGCCAGTTCCTGCTCAGCAAGGGCATAGCCTCGAGCAGGACGACCAGCTACAACCCCCGGGGGAACGGGCAAGTAGAGAGGGAGAACGGCACGGTGTGGAAGACCGTCCTACTGGCCCTACGGTCCAGGGATCTCCCAGTTTCCCGGTGGCAGGAGGTCCTCCCGGACGCTCTCCACTCCATCCGGTCGCTGCTGTGTACCACCACTAACCAAACGCCTCATGAGCGCCTCCTTGTCTTCCCCAGGAAGTCCTCCTCCGGAACGTCGCTGCCGACCTGGCTGGCGGCCCCAGGACCCATCTTGCTCCGGAAACATGTGCGGGCGCACAAGTCGGACCCGTTGGTCGAGGGGGTTCACCTCCTCCACTCGAACCCGCAGTACGCCTACGTGGCGTACCCCGACGGCCGACAGGACACGGTCTCCCTGCGAGACCTGGCGCCCGCCGGCAACACACACACCCCCCCGACACCGATCATCCCCTCCCTGCCACCGGCGCACCCCGCGACCGCCTCCTTCCCGGGAGGATCGGTCCTCCTCCCGTGTCCGCCCAGGAATGAAACAGGAACAAACACCGAAATACTCCCGGAGACGACAACGCCGGAACAAGCACCTGCACCACCACCGGGGCTGAGGCGATCGACGAGGAAGACCAGACCGCCCGCTCGACTCGTGGCATCGGTGTAACACAAGAATGTTGTGGGACTATAACGAGAAGGTTCTGTTCCTCTTACGAATATTGTAAATAGTTCACAAACCCTGGACACAGCCCAGTGTAGGGCAAAGTGTAGGGCACTGTAATGACATGCAAAAAGTTTTTTCCTCCCAGGACCAGCCTTGTAAACCCCTACCACCATGCGAAGCACCACCCCGCCGGGTTCATTTTTAACAAGGGGTGAATGTGGTAGTATGCATTAGGGGTCATGTGGGACTGTGAAGCCGTGATGCTATTGGCTGACAGATCCCGGGTCCTGGTTGGCTGTTGACTCCTGGCTCCACCCTGAAGGCGGAGTATAAGAACCCGAGCTTCTCCCCGCCGCTCCATTCTGTTGCTGAACTGCTGGGGACAAGTCTCGATTAATAAAGCCTCATCGACTTCATCTCTACTCGTCTCTCTCGTAAGTCATTGTGCGCTACAGTTATCTCTTGCTCACCCACCCTCCCAGGCAGTTCCCCCCTTCTCCCCCCCCCCTCCCAGGACGCCCCCCCCCCAAGATTGCGGCTGCTGACCGACCTTCCTCTAACGCTCCGCGAGATAGTCTAGGAACGGTTGCCACCGCCTGTAGAACCCCTGCGCAGACCCTCTCAAGGCGAACTTAATCCTCTCCAACTTTATGAACCCAGCCATATAATTTATCCAGGCCTCCAGGCTGGGGGGCTTCGCCTCCTTCCACATTAGCAAGATCCTTCGCCGGGCTACTAGGGACGCAAAGGCCAGAATGCCGGCCTCTTTCGCCTCCTGTACTCCCGGTTCGTCCACTACTCCAAGTATTGCTAGCCCCCAGCTTGGCTTGACCCGGACTTTCACCACCTGAGATATTGCTCCCGCCACTCCTCTCCAGAACCCCTCCAGTGCCGGGCATGACCAAAACATAGGGGCATGGTTCGCCGGGCTCCCTGAGCACCTTCCACATCTGTCCTCGACCCCAAAGAACCTACTCAACCTCGCCCCCGTCAAATGCGCTCTGTGGACCACCTTAAATTGTATCAGGCTGAGCCTGGCACACGAGGAGGAGGAATTAACCCTACCTAGGGCATCAGCCCACAGACCTTCCTCGATCTCCTCCCCCAGCTCCTCCTCCCATTTACCCTTCAACTCTTCTACCAGCGCTTCCCCCTCTTCTTTCAACTCCTGGTGTATTTCCGACACCTTGCCCTCCCCGACCCATACACCCGAGATCACCCTATCTTGAACTTCTTGTGCCGGGAGCAACGGGAATTCCCTCATCTGTCGCCTCACAAAAGCGAAAACCCGCGCTTTCCAAAGCCCGCTCCGCCCCCTCTGGGGCAGCTCCTGTCGCGGCCTTGTCTCTCTCCCCCAGCCCATGTAACATTTCCTGCGCGTGATTGACCCCCTATATACAACAACCATCACACATCAAACCCCAAAACATCCCCCCCACCCTCACAAACCCTCAGTTAGAGTCCAACTTTTCGGCTTGTACAAAGGTCCACGCCTCTTCAGGCGTTTCAAAGTAATAGTGTTGGCCCTTGTATGTGACCCACAGTCGCGCTGGCTGCAGCATTCCGAATTTCACTTCTTTTCGGTACAACGCCGCTTTGGCCCGGTTGAAACCCGCTCTCCGCTTTGCAACCTCCGTGCTCCAGTCCGGGTATATTCGGATCTCTGCATTGTCCCACTTACTGCTCCGCTCCTTCTTGGCCCATCTCAGGACCTACTCTCTGTCCGTGAACCGGTGGAACCTCACCACCATCGCCCTTGGCGGCTCATTTGCCTGGGGCTTCTTCGCCAGCACCCGATGTGCCCCGTCCAACACCAGCGGCCTCGAAGGGGCCTTCGTGCCCATCATCGCCTCGAGCATCGTGCTCGCGTATGCCCCGGCATCGGCCCCCTCCACTCCCTCAGCGAGACCCAGGATTCGCAGATTCTTTCTCCTCGACCTGTTCTCCAGGTCTTCGAGTCTTCCCGCCCACCTCTTGTGTAGTGCCTCATTCTGCTCCACTCTCACCGCCAGGCCACGAGCTCATCCTCGTTCTGACAGACTCTTTTCTGTACCTCCTGGATCTTAACTTCTTGGGCCTTCTGGGTCCTTCAATTGCCGAAAGCATAGGCGTCAACATCTCCTTGCGCATCTCCTCGCGCTGCTCCTCGAAGCAGCGCCTGATGAACTCCTGCAGCTCCCCTTTGTCCCTGGCCACCGCCATTTTGTTTTCTTCCCCTCGCTTCTCCCGTTGCTCCAGTGCCGCTCCTTTGGCCGTTACACTTCTGGTCCTACACTACCGCAGTCTTCAAGATACCAAGGCTGTAAAGTGCTTTGGGATGTGCTAAGATTGCGAAAGGTGCTCTATAAATACCATTGTTTCCTTTTCCTTATTTTGGATCTTTCTGCTATCTGGAAAAAGGGGTAATATGGGGATACTGCGCAGGGACGCCACTCTCCTGCAGCCAAGCTACAGAAATGCTGAACATAAAAGCACCCTGTAATAGTTCCATACATAAGATTCCGCAAATATATTGAGGAGGACATTTAGTGGCAATGAGTACTCAGGAGTTGGGTGGGAATGGTAAATGGCGGGAGCTGTATTGAATCGTAGAATCCCCGCAGTGCGACTAAAATAGTTGCAGTAGAAAGGTCGCGGAAAACAGAAGGAACTCGTCGAATCGCTACAGCGCAGAAGGAGGCCATTCGGCCCATCACGTCCGCACCGACCCACTGAAAGAGCACACTGCCTAGGCCCACTTCCCCACCCTATCCCTGTAAACCCATAACTCCAACTAACCTTTTGGACACTAAGGGGCAATTTAGCATGGCCAATCCACCTAACCTGCACACCTTTAGAATGTGGGAGGAAACCGGAGCACCCGGAGGAAACCCACGCAGACGCGGGGAGAATGTGCAAACTCCACATGGACAGTGACCCGGGGCCGGGATCGAGCCCGGGTCCTCGGCGCTGTAAGACAGCAATGCTAACCACTGTGCCACCACTCCGCCCCAACTTATGGTGAAATATGATGTCAATTATACTGAAGTATCAACATGCATGCTCCATTAAAGCCAGACCATAGAAATTACGTTGGCCCTTAAATCATGGAAAAGTTTCCAACGGCCGATGTTTGCCCAAATCGACACCCAATTTGAAGAAAACCATTTGACTTATCAACTCGCGTATTGTTAACCAATAGGTTGCAGGTTTGCTGGTATAAGAAACTTATTCATACATTCACAGGGAGCAGTGCACATTACTCTACCTGAGATCAGATTCATGGATGGACAAGATGACCCCGGAGGTTAAACTGTTTTGTTGCACCGTGGCTACAATTGTGAATTCGCTTTTATTTCTAAGCAGTTGAATCACTTTCTCGGCAATGTGTGGAGCTGCCTGTATTTGTCTCTTCACATCTGAGGAAAACAAGCATAATCAGTCACAACAGTGGCCATCTGGCACGATCTTCCAATGCTATTCCCCTGGTATAACCCCGTTGCCAATCTCCGCAGAACCCTCTGAATAAAGTTCACACCCCATATTGGCTTTCCAATGTTTGGAAAGCATTAACATGTGTATTTGTCCAGGCAACAAACTCAATATGCATTTCTGAATATATTGTGCACAGTTCAACGACCTCGACTTTGGATAATAAAGTTCAAAGACGTTCGTATAAATCCATAAAACAGGTGCATAGAATGAGATGAATCGATGAATCAATCCTCGCAATAACATTCAGGCCACAATACACAATGGAGAAATATTTATATCTTTTGTCTGGGGGAAATGCAGTCTTAAAGTGTTGTTGCGAAGTCAAAGCTTGCAAATTAGTTCACTCATCGTTCCCAAGTCAATTTTTTTGGGGGGCGGGGGTCATTTAAATTTTGAAATCAAGAACGCCTTTGGCAAGCTTTTGGTTTGCTTAAAGATGACACTTCAAATTCTCTTCTGTGTCAGCGTGGAGTGGTTGCTGGGGAACTCAGGCCTATCGACTTTTTGCTAGGTAGCCAATTCAAGTTGATGAATGGGAAAAAGAGCTGAGCTCAATCCCTTGAAGAGTGAGGTGTCTTTTACAGCACATTGCCAATTTTCGATGTTCAGCACCTGGGATCAGGAATGTCAACAGTGCCTTTCCTCTGTTGTCCCCCCCCGTGCTTGCGTGGCTCACTTTGACGTGAAATCAACACAGAAGACAGCAAAGACCAACCTTTCAGATGAGAGACGGCCTTAACATCGGTTCAATCACACTTAATGTCCACTGCTAATAATAAATCCAATCTAGATTATTGATGATCTGTTCAGATAAATTAAAGAAGGGATTTGTATTCCAGTCTTAAAACGTGTTATATTACTATAAGCCTGCTGGATGAACATTATAATTAGTTGAAAGGTGATATGTTCCCTGGGAAATCAATCAATATGAACAAATGAAGGCATCAGGTTCAAAGGGCAGTTATGTTTACCCTGTATTATAAATATCAAGGTCATCCCAACTGAGTAAAGCTCCTGCCCTGTAACGATGCTTAAGTTTGGGTATTTGTAAATTTAAACACTGCATTTACGTTTCAGCTTTTGAAAACATCAGCCTCACGTCCTTAAGTAACATTCTACAAATGTCAAAGGGTAACTGATCCCCTGAACTACAGCTTTGGGTGTTTATGGGGAGGGAAAGACAATCTCAACACAATGCAAACTGGAGTTGAGCAGCTAACTCAGTTGTACCGCTGTGCACCTTGGGGAAATTTTACAGGCTTGAGCCTGGCTGGGCAGGCGGGGAATGTAAACTCGATTCCGTTGCTGTGCAGTGGGATTTTGACTTGGGTCGGCCTATTTTACACTACGCTGCAACATCAGTAGCCATGCATGGTACAAGGCTACCCATCGGTGCAGCCAACATTTCAATCTCACTGGATCCTCCGTGAACTGGTAAAGAATAAAACAGGGCAGACAGTGGGACTCACTCCCACCTGCAAGTGACAGAGCAGAACATTCCCTGGCAACCCATCAGTTCATTACACAGAAACCCAAGCACAAGATAGCAAGTCCAACAACTCGCTTATTAGCACAGTGATTAGCACTATTGCTTCACAGTGCCAGGGTCCTGGGTTCGATTTCCGGCTTGGTTCACTGTCTGTGCGGAGCATACATGTTTTCCCCGTGTCTGCGTGGGTTTCCTCCGGGTGCTCCGGTTTCCTCCCACAAGTCCCCAAAGATGTACTGTTTGGTACTTTGGACATTCTGAATTCTCCCTCTGTGTACCCGAACAGGCGCTGGAGTGTGGCGACTAGGGGCTTTTCACAGTAACTTCATCGCAGTGTTAATGTAAGCCTACTTGTGACACTAATAAAGATTATTATTCTTATTATAGTGAATGAAGTTACTCTTTCAATCACACACACAGGCTGCAATCCTTTACTTTTTCGCTCGCTGCTGAGGTTTTTTTTTAACTCTGTCTTTTGCACGCTTCAGCGAAACATGACAGAAGTCATGAATAAAATATGATGAATTTGATAGCATTCATTACAGAGGTTCCATCCGTGAACACCGACGTGCTTTGGAAGTCAATGTCTCCACCCCCTCCTTGTTTGTGAAATAGGCCTGTGTGTGAGTGTGTTTTTCTGTTGCCTGACTTTCCACCCAACATGTATCAATGCTGCCTCACCAATCACCGCAAGAGCAGACCAACTGGAAGAAGGTTTATTGGAACTGACTGAGAGACAGAGAGAGAGAGAGAGAGAGAGAGAGAGCCCGGCTGGATGGAAGGTGGTTTCAGGCTAAGGAGGTGAAGGAAAAAAACATGATTTTGTTGTCCTAATTACCTTGGAATAAATACGCTTTGCTGTTATTATATAATCCCGGTACCTGAGCAACTCCCGTCCTTGCATAGTCAAGATCCAGCTCTGTGGTGACATCAATTTGGAAGTTAGGGTCCATTCCAAACCCTAAAACTGCAGAGATTGAACACTATTAACAAAGGACGGCAGCAGTCTCCCGCGCTACAACATTGCAGGAACGCAAACACAAATATTTCAGCTCCCGATCGTGGCCAATTGTCTAACAGCCCCCAGTCTGTGTTTGCACTCACTGAAACGGACCATGCACCTCTCCAATCTCTTCAAACCATCCCTTCCTTACACCAACCAGCTGTTGGTGCTTGCTTCCAAAGGAGAAGGCATTGTGAAGTTTGCTATGAACTCGGGCTGAGGGCCCCGGACACCTGCCTGTTAAATTTGATCATCTTCAATCTCTTCCAGTTAAACGCCATGCTTTAAACCCCCCAAAAAACTCGTCCTCTTCCACGCGGAGCGGTGCGCCTGACCGCAAATGGTTAACGGTGTCTCTCTCCCTCTCTCATACTCACTCAGACTGCAGCTCTCTAACCCAGCTCCACCCTCCACACACACTCCACACACATTCAATGCACACGCCCTCCACACACACACACCATCCACACACACTCCACACACCCTACATACACACACCCTCCACACACACTCCACACACACCCTCCATACACACACACCCCATGCACACACTTTCCACACACACACGCACCCCATGCACACGCACTCCATAAATACACCCTCCAGACACACACACACCCTCCATACACACACACCCTCCATACACGCACCCCATACACACATCCACACACACTCCACACACACTGCAAACACACACCCTCCATACACACACCCTCCACACATACACACACCCACACACACTCCACACACACTCAATACACACACCCTCCATTCACAGACACCCCACACACACCTTCCATACACACGCCTTCCATACACACACACCCACCACACACACTCCATACACACTCAATACACATACCCTCCATACTCACACACCCCATACCCACCCTCCATACACACACCATCCATACACACACACTCTCCACACACCCTCCACACATACTCAATACACACACCCTCCATGCACACACCCTCCATACACACACCCTCCATACACACACACTCAATACACACGCCCTCCACACACACACCCTCCATGCACACACACCCCATACACACACCCTCCATACACACACACCCCATACATACACCCTCCATACACACACCCCATGCACACACACTCCATACACACCCCCTCCATACACACACACTCAATACACACCCCTCCATACACGCACCCCATATACACATGCACACACTCCACACACACTGCAAACACATACCCTCCACACACACATCCCATACACACACCCTCCACACATACTCCACACACTCAATACACACACTCTCCATACACAGACACCCCATACACACACCTTCCATACACACACCCTCCATACACACACACCCTCCACACACACTCCATACACACTCAATACACATACACTCCATACTCACACACCATACACACCCTCCATACACACACCAACCATACACACACCCACTCTCCACACACCCCCCACACATACTCAATACACACACCCACCATACACAAACCCTCCATACACACACCCTCCACACACACTCCATACATACATCCTCCACACACACTCAATACACACGCCCTCCACACACACACACACCATACACGCACCCTCCATACACACACACCCCATACACACACTGTCCATACACACACCCTCCATACACACCCTCCACACACTTAAAACAGCCTCCACACACCCTCCGCACACTCAATACATGCAACCTCCATACACACACTCCCTCCACACACACTCCATACACCCCCCCATACACACACCCTCCATACACACACATTTACACCCTCCACACACACTCCATGCAAAACCCTCCATACACACACCCTCCATACACACACACCCTCCACACACACTCCATTGGCACCCCTCCATACACACACACACCATACACACACAAACACATCCTCCACACACACTCCATACACACCCCCTCCATACACACCCTCCATACACACACACTCCATACACACAGCCTCCATACACACACCCTCCATACATACACACACCACCCTCCATACACACTCAATACACACACCCTCCATGCACACACTCTCCATACACACCCTCCATGCACACACCCTCCATACACACACACTCATCACACACACCCTCCATACACACACCCTCCATACACACACTCTCCATACACACCCTCCATACACACACTCATCACACACACCCTCCATACACACACCCTTCATACACACACCCTCCATATGCACACACTCAACACAGACACACACACCCTCAACACACACACACACCCAACACACACCCTCCAGACACACACACCCAATGAACACACACTCCATACATACACCCTCCATACACACACACCCTCCATACACACCCCCTCCATACACGCACCCCATACACACATGCACACACACTGCAAACACACACCCCTCCATACACACACCCTCCACACATACACACACCCATATACACTCCACACACATTCAATACACACACCCTCCATACACACACTCTCCACACACCCTCCACACATACTCAATACACACACCCTCCATGCACACACCCTCCATGCACACAGCCTCCATACACACACACTCCATACATACATCCTCCACGCACACTCAATACACATGCCATCCACACACACACACACCATACACGCACCCTCCATACATGCACCCTCCATACACACCCTACACACACACTCCATACACAACCCCTCCATACACACACCCTATATACACACACCATCCATACACTTAAAACACCCTCCACACACCCTCCGCACACACTCAATACACAAAACCTCCATGCACACATACCTTCCACACACACTCCATACACCCCCCCCATACACACACCCTCCATACACACACATATACACCCTCCACACACACTCCATACACACACCCTCCATACACACACATCCTCCACAAACACTCCATGCACAACCCCCCCATACACACACACCCTCCACACGCACCCCTCCATACACTCACACACACCATACACACACACATCCTCCACACACCCTCCATACACACACACTATACACACACACACCATACAGACCCCCTCCATACACACACCCTCCATACAGACAGCCTCCATACACACACCCTCCATACACACACACACCACCCTCCATACACACTCAATACACACACCCTCCATGCACACTCTCCATACACACACCCTCCATACACACACCCTCCACACACACACCCTCCACACACACCCTCCATACACACACCCTCCATACACACACCCTTCATACACACACCCTCCATATGCACACACTCAACACAGACACACACACCCTCAACACACACACACACACGCAACACACACCTTCCATACACACACACCCCATGAACACACACTCCATGCATACACCCACCATACACACACACCCTCCACACACAGTCCATACACACCCCCTCCATACACACACTCCATACACACACACACACTACACACACACCCTCCACACACACTCCATACACACACCCTCCACACACACTCAATACACACGCCCTCCACACACACACACCGTACACGCACCCTCCATACACACACCCTATACACACACCCTCCATTCACACACACCCCATACACACCCTCAATACACAGTCCATACACACACCCTCCATACACACACCATCCATACACACACCCTCCACACACACTCCATACACAACCCCTCCATACACACACCCTCCATACACAAACACTCTCCATGCACACACCATACACACCCCCTCCATACAGACACACACGCACACCTTCCATACACACACCCTCCATACACACACACACACCCTCCATACACACAACACACCCTCCACACACACTCAATACACACACCCTCCATGCACACACCCTCCATACACACACCCTCCATACACACACCCTCCATACACACACACTCAACATACCCTTCATACACACACCCTCCATACGCACACACTCAACACACACGCACACACCCTCAACACGCACACCCCCAACACACACATCCTCAACACACACCCTCAACACACACACCCTCCATACACAAACCCTCCATACACACACACACCCTCAACACACGTACACACACCCTCAACTCACACTCTCCATACACACACCCTCCATACACACACCCTCAACGCACACACCCTCCATACACACACACCCTCAACACACACACACCCTCCACACACACACGTACCCCCTCAACACACACTCTCCATACACACACCCTCCATACACACTTACACACACTCCCTCAACACATTCTCCATACACACCCTCTCCACACACACCCTCCACACACACACCCGCCACACACATGCACACACAAATCCACCACACAAACCCTTCACACACACCCTCAATACACAACCTCCATACACACATCCTCCATACACACACCCTCGACAAACACACATCCTCCATACACACACACATCCTCCATGCACACACAGCCTCCATATGCACACCCTCCACACACACCCTCCATACACACAACCTCCACACACACCCTTCATACACACACACCCTCCAAACACACACATCCTCCACACACACACACCACACATACCCTTCATACATACACACACCATCCACATGCAGACACACATCCTCCACACACACATCCTCCACACATACACCCTTCATGCACACACCCTCCACACACGCCCTTCATACACACCCTCCTCACACACACACTTCATACACACACACACACCCTCCACACAGAGACACACTCATCCTCCACACACACACCCTCCACACCCACACTCTCCACACACACACCCATCATACACACACACATCCTCCACACACACCCTTCACGTAGTCAGAAGTTTTACAACACCAGGTTAAAATCCAACAGGTTTGTTTCGATCCACACTCCACACACACACCTTTCACGCACACACCCTCCATACACACACTCTTCACACACACAGACACACCCTCCACACACACACACCCTCCATACACACACCCTTCAGACACACACACACTCCACACACACACTCCCTATACATACACACATCCTCCACACACACACACCCTTTATGCACGTACCCTCCATACACACACAGACACACCCACACCCTCCACACACACACCCTTCATAGACACACACACATCCTCCACAGACACAAACATCCTCCACTACACACACCCTCCACACACACACCCATCATACACACACACACATACATCCTCCACACACACACCCTCCATACACTCACACCCTTCACACACACACCCTCCATGTACACACCCTTCACGCACATACCCTCTATACACACATACACACACAAATACACACCCTCCACACACACACCCTCCTCACTCACCTCTGCTGTCATCTTCACTTTATGCTTTCCCCATTTATGAAACTGATGTTTATCCATGTGTACTTGAGGGGGAAGGGGCTACATCATGTGTCGTTGCTGATCCGCTTAACAACCAGCCACCCGACAGGAGACTCACTGACCAGGACAGGCTACAAAATTCGGATGAAATTGATTCCTTTTTTGTTTTTGTTTATTTTTTTCAGTTTTTGAGATTAACCAGGGACTTCAAACTGTGTCGTGAAACCGACTCGGATCAATGCTGAATGTGGACAGAATAGTTTCTGAACTTTAATTTGACGAGGCCGAGGGAGAGAGTGGTGTTTGAGCAATATCTGGGGTCCCGTGTTCGGCAAGAACATGCGCACTCTCAATCTTTCAGATTCGCCCGGCTAAAAATTAATCTCGGAAATAATCAGGGTCTCGGGAGAGGAGGAGAGAGCGAGCAGGGGGCTGGGTAACATGTCTACGGTTACGTTGTTAACACAGCTTTGTTTTCAAACACTCTCCAAGAATCAAGCCAAGCTCCAATAAGCAGCGAGCGAACTGACCCGTGCAAAATCATTTAATTGTACCAGAGAAAGGGGATTGATTTAAAATCATTCTAACAGCGCTTGACAACAAGCACCTTCCAAAATCCACGCTGGGGAAGATTGTGCCTGGGTAGGTGTTTCTGATACCATCCCAAACTCACAAAGCACAGCAACTTCACACTCACACACACTCACTCTCACTCTCACACACACTCACTCTCACACACATTCACTCACTCTCACACTCACTCACACACACACATACTCACACAAACACACACACACACACTCACACACACTCTCACTGACACACACACTCACACACACTCACTCTCACTCACACTCACTCTCACCCACACTCACTCTCACTCTCACACTCACTCACACACACACATACTCACGCTCACACAAACACACACACACACACTCACACACACATTCACAGACACTCTCACTGACACACACTCTCACACACACACTCTCACTCTCACACTCGCACACACACTCACTTTCATACTCATTCTCATACAACTCTCACACATTCACACACTCGTTCACACACACTCACTGACATTCACACACACACACACCCTTCACATTCACACTCACTCACATTCACAGACATTCACACACACACACACACTCTCACATTTACACTCACTCACACACACGCACATTCACATTTTCGCAATCACTCACTCGCATTCAGACACACACAGACGCGCACTCACACACAGACATTCACACACAGGGCAGCGGTCTCCCTGATGGGGGACTGGTTGCTGCAAGTCAGCCCCAGTCCTCCCCCTCCTCCTCCTCCTCTCTCGCCTTACCTGGTTCTGCGGAGACCATGACAGCTAAAATCACCGGGATTAAATCCATTTGCTTGGTTTGCTTTCAGAGGCTTCCCTGTGACACCGCTTCACTTTGTTTGGTAAGTTGAATGGCTGCTCAGGCTGTTGTGGCTGCGCAGCTCCACTGGGCGCTGCAACTTCCTCCCAGGACCAGTCCACCCTGCCTGGGAGGGAGAGGGAGGGAGAGGGTGTGGGAGGTGGAGGTCAGGGTGGTGGAGGGGGGTAGAGGTTTGTCGCTGGCACATCAATGTTCAGCCACAATGAAGATGGAAAGACCGCAGTGTCGGGTCCGGAAGATGTGCCGAGTTGGTGGGGGCTTGGGTCATTCCACGCCCCGTGCATGGATCGAGCAACCGAGAGACTGGGAAAAGATCAGTCCCAGGAACCGGCGAAGATGATCGCAGGGGAGGAGAGAACGGAGCAGCTCAAAAAGTCACTGCTGTGGATAGAGCTGTGCCCACCCCCGGCTCCCTCCCAGACACTCAGTGAACAGTGCTGGCTGGATGCTGGAGTGAGGGAAGGAGGGGAGTGTCCACGAAGAACAGCAGGATCGAGTGTAGCCCCACCAGCCCTGTGCATCCCACCCTCCCAAAATAAACACACCGCCTCCGCACAGAGAGCTCCCACATGTGACATTTAAAACATCAACATTTATTTCGTTTCTTCCTTAAAGTTACATCGCAGGATCGTCTCTAATTCCAACATCATCTCGGCAAATATATAATGCATTGAATCGTATTTATACACATAGATACAAAATCTGAGGTAGGGCCTCAAGAATGAAGATCTATTTAAATGAACCATGTACAATGTGGATTGATGACAGTCATTCAGAAGTAGTGTCGGGGCACTCACATTAACTTAGATGTGTGCGTGTGTGATGTGGGATCAGTCGATGATTTTGATGGCCTGATTTGAGGCACATATCTATATCCATAGGCAGCAGTACCCCATATAGAATGCACAGAAATATACATGACATTACGTAAGTAATTAGGAATTAACCTATCCCAAAGATAGGTCCACTTAAAGTGCCTGAAGACACCACGTATGTTACATACACGTCACTCACTACACATGGCAAAGTACAGGTTACTCTACATACGTTTCATCAAACAACACCTTTTTATTATTTCTGACGCTGGGACACATCGATAAGGCCAGCTCAACCTGATGTGTTGAAGGACAATGTGTAAACTTAATAAGAAAAAAGGTACTTCAGCAGCTTCCAACAACCTTCGCTTTCTTATCACAGACCCAATCTGTCTTTGGTACCCACTGCCTGAAGATGGCTTATAGGAGGAGAGTGAGACTGGGAAAAAGTATTGCAATTAACATTAAGGTGCAAAATGACTATATATGTTTTAGATTTATATGTATATATATATATCTATATATAAAGGTAAATATCGTAATGTACTTTCTGATTAAAACATAGTTATGTCTCCAGAGCAGGTGCTCGGGAAACAAAGACATAAATGGGTTTCGACACTGAGGCACATCTATACTCTATATGGAAATGAATGAAATTATTTATATGTCAAGGATTAGCCATCCCATAAAGGAAGCAAAAAAAAATGAACGGAAAATTTACCTGAGACCCTCTTAACACGAAGACAGACAGACAGAAATATTGACGAAAATTCCCCGGAAGACAATTATTGTAAATTTCAGGCTAAACTGTTTTTAAGAAAGTTTTTTTTTTTTGGTTGAAACTACGCTATGCTCACCATCTCTACATTTTTCATAAGTTACGTAGAGGGACGTGACACCACTACTACTCACTATATGAACACTGTTCATTTTTTTGTTTAAAAAGCATGAACACCTAGAGGTTACATCATAGAATGAAGGAAATGCAGTCTGGCCAATTATTGGGGGCAGGAACAACCAACATTGTCTTGGTGTTGCAGAGACTGGGATGACCTTATTAACTTCAACCTCCATTGAAAAGAAATTGAATCGCAAGACTGTACAAAGCATTACTTTTAGAAGTTCTTCCAGTATTTGGCAATATAGTAAGTAGAATTGAACAGTTACAATTTTTTTCAGCAGTAGACAAAGTGAAAGGGTGGGGAGGGTGGGGGGGGGGGTTGGGGGGGGGGGTGGGGGGGGGGGGGAAACTAGAGTGTTCAGGTTGAGACGGCTGGTAGGCACACATCACAGGGCAGATTTTGTAGGAGAGACACTTGTTAGTGAGTGGGAGGGAAGGGGAGCGAGTGACATGGGTGGGCGAAACTTAGAATTGGAAGGTGGCAAAAAAGAGGTGAGATGAGAGAAAAAGACTGGAGCAAGTGGCGAATGAAAAGGCAAACAAAAAAGTCGAGGGCGAGATGACATGAATGATCAGGATGTGGAGATGCCGGCGTTGGACTGGGGTGAGCACAGTACGAAGTCTTACAACACCAGGTTAAACTCCAACAGGTTTGTTTCGATGTCACTAGCTTTCGGAGCGCTGCTCCTTCCTCAGGTGAATGATCAGAGTGGAGGAACTCTGGATTAATATCTAGTGTTGTGGGGTGAGGGGGTGGGGGAGAAGATGGAAAGAAGGGAGTGTGATCAAGAACAATAAAGGAAAGAAATAGAAAATGGGGAATGTGGAGAGATTAGAGGGACGTATGGGTGAATGGTCAAAACTGAAGTAAAAGGAATGGGCAGTATAACAGGGGAGTATGAGAAGGAAAATGATTTTCAAAAAGATGAGATCAGAATGTGAGAGTTGTACTAAAATACATGAGATATCCAAATAAGAAAATATGTTAAGTCCATATATTTATGCGGAGCAGTGGGGAATCCTAGAACTGAGATCCTAATTCCATGTCTTTGGGAGGCAGTTTGAGCCCAAGTGAAGACGTTCCAAGAGGGTCTATCATATTCTTGTAGCGTTCTCCACGGTGTTGAGTTAAGAAAGGACCCCAGTCAGGTTGAGGGCTACACACCAGCTTAAGCCTCTGAAAATGCAAAACATAATTTCAGAACAAACACCAAAATAATAACCACCTAATTTTAATTACAGCAGAATCATTCATGCATGCTCACGAAGCTCAACATCCAAGATGCAGATCCGCTCATTGTACCTCTATAAAACAACCAGGGGCCAAATGCATCTTAATCACGAACATGATAGGGATCCAGATGACGGAGCAGGCCAGCATTAACCATCCCATCACCATCGACCAGGCTGGGTATTTGTAATTTTCATACGTCAGGGGCTCCCACTGGTAAAAGCTGAAGCAAAGGATGAACTGGAAAATTGAAAGAAATGGATAAGCACATTTATAATTTAGAAAGTGTAATCTACGTCAACTATACCAGTTGATCTAATTATTTACCTATCATTCAATATATGCATAGGTAACAGAATCTCCAGGTTATAAACATCTAACAAAAGTGGGAAAGTACCATCAGATCCCTCCATGCTCATCCTCTTGCCCTTCACAAGAGAGCTTCATGGAGCACATTACTTCAACATCCTACTGTCTCAGAAAGAATGTATTGTTCTTTCCACCATACCACAGTTTATAGACAACATCCAATACAGCAGAGAACAACTTAGTGGTAAATCAGTGTGGATCGATAGACAACAATGTTTTACATGATGCATATAGAGGAGTAAGACCGAGTACCAAACGCTTGTTGAGATCATAGTTGTATTTCATGCAATGTATGTGGTGCACTTACTCACTGCCCATCCAATTTGCATCAATAACAAAATAATTTGCTTTTTTCAGGGCCTTTTGCAGATTTAGGTCACCTCAAAGCACTTCACAGTCAATTATGCATTGCGGTCACATGTAAAGGGTGGCCCAGTGGTTAGCACTGCTGCCGCACAGCACCAGGGACCGGGGTTTGATTCCGGCCTTGGGTGACTGACTGTCTGGAATTCCCGTGTCTGTCTGGGTTTCCTCTGGGTCCTCCGGTTCCTCCCACAGTCCAAGGGTGTGCAGGTTAGGTGGATCGGCTCTGCTAAATTGTCCCTTAGGTGTCCAACATCTGTGCAGGTTAGGCAGAGGTACAGGGATGCAGCGAGTATGGTCCTGGATGAGGTGCTCTTTCAGCGGGTCGGTGCAGACCTGATGGGCCGAATGGCCTTCTGCTCTGTAGGAATTCTATGATTCTATGGTAATGTAAACAAATTGCAGACAGCAAAGTCCCACCATCAGCAATGAGGTAAATGATCCAATAAATTATTTTAAGGATGTTAGTTGGGAGATAAACACCAGGAGTGCCACACTTTGCCTTCGTTGAACAGCGTACTGGTATGGTCACCTGAGAGCTGGGTAGCGTCTCTGAAAGAGGATACCTTTCTCGCTTCCATAGGACGGCACTAGAGCATCCACCGAGATTATGTGTTCAAGGAGCCGAGCTTGAGGGTAAATTAGTCATTCCTAGAAGTCACTCCTTTTAAACCTTTAATATGTATCCTGAAGGTGGATATTGCTCTATCTGAGAAGCTACAATGATATCAGGCTATTATTAAGATATCTTGAAGACAATCTCAGATTAATGATACATACTAAATGACTTGTGCAAAATGTTCCATTGGTAAAACTCATTTCTTGTGATGTACATTTTATAGAATAGCAATTTTGTTAGGTTTGTAAAAAAAAGTTGTATGCCTACTTCAGGATTTGCTAACGTATTAATTTGTGCTCCTGTGATTCAGGACATAATCCAAAGGCTTTTGATGATAATGTGGCCTAATGGTTCAAGGTACATTAGATGATGTACCGCACTGCTCTGTCAATATAGGTCCTAAACTTGGGAATTCCCTCCCTACAAGGATATACCATTTTTACAACAAGAACCTGTGTTGATATAATGGTTTCAACATTCCTTCCTGGCTCACAGAAGCGTAATCAGCTGAAAAGAGCTGTCTTTGTCTCTCTGTCTCTCTTCCTCTTTCTTTCGGACATTCCTTTGAACAAACCTCTTTGCTTACCCGTTTAATCGGCTGTATTTATGTCTCCTATTTTGGTGCATTGTTAGTTTTTAGCTGGCTATTTTTCAGGGGAGGACGAAGACCCGTAAATGATGAAAACAACAATTAGATTTCCCTGCATCTCCGAATGTTACCTACACCATCACTAAAACATGAGTCAACACTCCTTATCCTAAGTGTGGCATATTTGGGAGGAACAGATGACTTTGGTCCTATGTTTGCCAACGCTTTTCACCCCTGGAGTTTCCCTTCCAAGTTTGAGAGGTGACCTCATTGAAACCTACAAAATACTGAAAGGAATAGACAGGGTAGATGCAGGTAAAGTGTTTCCCTGGGCTAGAGGAGTCTAGAACCAGGGAGATGCCATTTAATAATAATCTTTATTAGTGTCACAAGTAGGCTTACATTAACACTGCAATGAAGTTACTGTGAAAAGCCCCGAGTCGCCACATTCCGGCGCCTGTTCGGGCACACAGAGGGAGAATTCAGAATGTCCAATTCACCTAACAAGCACATCTTTCGGGACTTGTGGGAGGGAACCGGAGCGCCCGGAATAAACCCACGCAGACACGGGGAGAGCATGCAGACTCTGCACAGACAGTGACCCAAGCTGGGACTCGAACCAGGGACCCTGGTGCTGTGAAGCAACAGTGCTAACCACTGTGCTACCTTGCCGCCCACTTGGAGGAGAAACCTCTTTCCACAAGGGGTTGTGAATCTTTTGAATTCTCTGCCCCAGAGGGCAGTGGAAGCTCAGTCATGGAGTGTGTCCAAAGCAGAGGTTGATAGATTTATGATCAATAATAGCACAAAAGGTTATGGGGATGGTGGGTGTACGAGGCATTGAAATGTCCTATCAGCCATGATTGTATTGAATGGCTGATCAGGCTCGATGGGCTGAATGGCATACTCCTGTCCTTAAGTTCCTATGCCTGGGTCTGCTGTAGAAAAAAATAACAAGGATTGATTGCTATGACTGATTAACAATTCCATGAGTATTGATTGTGTCATGCAAATGCCAAGATGGGAGAAGATAAATTCGATTGACCTTAGTCGTTTTGCCACCCCCCCCCCCCCCCCCCGCCCCCCAACACACACACACACACACACACACACACAGTGTAGACTTCTATTCAGCAAAGGGTGAAATATAACCACAGTTATTTCCGTGCCTGGGATTGACCTTGGCTCATGCAGGTGTTAGAAGATGTGATACATACTGTAAGAATCGTAGGAGTGACAAAGGCCCAGCAAATTCTCCAGAAATAGCTAGGTTGGAATCCAATCATCATCTCGATATCTTCGCAAAATCGATTCAAGCCTGTTAGTACAGAAATGCAATATTAACCCTTCGGTCGGGATTAGGCATCCTGGGAATGAAGGGAATTAACAATCGTGGCTTTTCCCTGCCTCTCTGAGATGCTGCAAGTCTTGTGGGGGGGGGGGGGATAATCTAACAATCGGGGTGAGAGATACAAGGCTCGCCTGAATGAAATTCAAACAACTCACATGCGCCCAAAAAGGGCGGTCATCATGTTCGGGTTCCTGCAGAGAGGCAGCTTCTAACAATTACCAAGACTTGAGTGAAGCTGCAGTCAAGCCAGAGTCAGTCAGGGACCACCTCCGAATAATGTGGCTCTTGATCACTACAGCCCCATTGGATAATCCCAAGCAAACCACGGAGAACTGACAGGGCGGTTTGTTCATTTATATATATTTTTTTAATCGTGCATGGGACGTGGGTGTTGCTGGCCAGGCCAGCATTTATTGCCCATCCCTAATTGCCCCTTGAAGGGGCAGTTATGTCGACCACGTTGCCACATATAGGCCAGACCGGATAAGGATGGCAGATTTCCTTCCCTAAAGGACATTAGTGAACCAGGTGGCTTTTTACAACAATGGTTTCATCAATAGACTTTTAATTCCAGATTCTTATTGAATTCAAATTTCACCATCTGCAGTGGTGGGATCCCAGAGCAGTACTCTGGATTACTAGTCCAGTGACAATTCCACTTTGCCACCGCCTTTTCTGTACTGAAGCATGGATCGCCCAATCTTCAATTCCCCTCCCAACAGAACCATGTTTGACCTGGGGAGGTGCAGATACAATGCTGCTGACAGACCCCCTGATGGCCAATGCAGTCTGGCAGGAACACAGACCTGTTCCATCCATGGGTGTGGCTGAACAAATTGCATTTTTATATAGAGAATTGGGAGATGTCTTACTGGGTTTGTTTATACAAGTGTTGGATTGGGGTGGGTTGAGGGAGGGCTAATAATCCGTGTGTGTCTCACTTGTGAGCTCCTTTGCTCACCTGCTTAAACAAAGCAGGGTTTGGAAAGCCAAGGTTCGTTTTGTCTAGCATGGCAACTAGGCAGCTGGCACGGTGATAATGTGATTGCTGCTTCAAGGCTGCTAATATGATTGCTTTCCTCTCCATCGTTCAAAAAGCCTCTGTTGTGGGCTGAACTCGGATGGGAGTGCTGTACATTTTTCATTGCCTTTCTGAAGGGCTGCACTGAGCTCCGATGCTCTTGTACCTGCCCCTGTGATATAAATATCCTGGCAGCTGTGTCCACACTGACACTGCTCCCTGGGCTGGGAGCACAGCAGTGCTGAGGGAACCACACACACACACAGCCAAATCCATTCTTATTTTTTTGCGACGTGTGAAGTGTCAGTGGTCTGCATTATGCATATAATACCGGGTGGATTTATTATTGCCTGTAAAATCTTATTGAAAATCCCGCTTGGAAATGCCAGCTTGCTCGAGTCTCACTACATTCCCCACCCCCCCCCCCCCCCCCCTCTGCTGTAATAAGAGGGTGGATGTTTGTTGAACGGGCGCCACCCAGTGGCGATTGCCGGTTTTCAATGACTGGCTGCACCTCGATTGGATCCAATGGGACTGAGCATCAGGGTTGGCGCTGGGTGGTTTGGACGGGCAGCCAAGCCAATGTCACCCATTGTACACCGATGCCCAAGGTGACTTTCCAGCCCCCGTGCCCTGCACAGATTTGGGTTGTGGGGGTGAGACCCACGCAGACACGGGAGGAATGTGCAAACTCCACACAGACAGTGGCCCGGGTCGAACCCGGGCCCTCGGTGCCGTGAGGCAGCAGTGCTAACCACTGCGCCACCATGCCGCCCTTCAGCTACAGATTAGAGAGGATCTTTTCACCTCCCCAGACCACGGCCACCCCCAGCACATTTGTGAATGATGTGGACTAACATTCCGACCCACTTCCACCTGCTCAGCAACTTTGAGTGGAGATCCAGCCTTGTAATATGAACTAACAGGGGCCAGGAGCATATGGCACCCATATATGACCAGGCACCCCCAGCCCAAGTTAAAATCAAGGCAATATGTTCCCCTTTAGCACACTTGCACCTAATTCCATTTCAATTGGAACAATATGTAACACTGCAAATATTCTTCAGACCAATATGATGTAAAGTTTCATTTGCCAATGTCCCTCACATATTTTAAAGTGCTTTACAGTCTCTGAAAGTGTTGACATGGAGGCAAACACCGCACCCATTTACACACAGTGGGTTTTCCCACACAACAAACGGGATATATGATCAGTTGGTCTGTTTATTTGATGACAGGAGCACATCTGGTTCTCTTCAGCCACAAGATCATTTCCGTCCACCTGAACAGGTTCTTCAATTCAATGTCGCATCGGAAAATGCAACCTCCTTTCTTCCAAACTGTGCCGAAATATCGGAAAAGTTGCGCAAAAAAGATTCACGAGAATGGTTCCGGGGATGAGGGTCTTCAGCAATGGAAATAGATTGGAGAAGCTGGGACTGTTCTGCTTGGAGGGGAGAAAGCGAAGAGGAGATTATCATAGAATTTACAGTGCAGAAGGAGGCCATTCGGCCCATCGAGTCTGCACCGGCTCTTGGAAAGAGCACCCTACCCAAGGCCAACACCTCCACCCTATCCCCATAACCCAGTAACCCCACACAAAGGGCAATTTTGGACACTAAGGGCAATTTATCATGGCCAATCCACCTAACCTGCACATCTTTGGACTGTGGGAGGAAACCGGAGCATCCGGAGGAAACCCACGCACACACGGGGAGGATGTGCAGACTCCGCACGGACAGGGACCCAAGCCGGAATCGAAGCTGGGACCCTGGAGCTGTGAAGCAATTGTGCTATCCACAATGCTACCGTGCTGCCCTAAGATTGGTCTTACCGTGTATCTATATATAGACGAAACTCCGACTAGTTAAAATATTGCAATGCTGAGCAGGGAATAGGAGGTTGTATATTTGTACGTGCATCAAAGCATGAGGGGCCCGGACAAAGTAGCTGGGGAGAAACGGTTCCCACCCATGCAATGATTGAGGACGAGAGGGCTCCAGTAATTGGGAAAAAACGAAATGAGGAAAAACATTTTCGCACAGCGGCATGCACTGTCCGAGAGTGTGGCGGATGCAGGTTCAGTCGAAGTTGGGAACGTTAGCTGAAAAGGAAGAATGTGCAGTGTTATGGGTAGGAGACAGGAGAATGGTGCTGAGTGAATTCAGTATTCAGAGAGGTGGTGAGGACGTGATGGGCCAAACCCTCATTTTGCACTGTAACAACTCAGTGCTTCAGCCGGAGGAGTCCTGCTCCCTGAGGTAGGGCATGACACCCACGCCCTTCAGCCTCAGACGCAAGAGAGCTGCCATTGAGCTAAACTGACAGACACAGGGACATCTGAAGAAGAAAATCGGAGCAGTAATTCACCACAACCATCACATTATGCACAACCTGATTCTACTAATCAGTTGTAAAAAGCCCAAACTGTTTTGTCTACAGGTAGATGTTTCAGAGAAAGTATGTGGGTCGGTTTATTCTAATTACAATTAACAATGCGTCATTAGCTGGCTTTTCAAATGCAGCGTTCTCCCGTAATATGGCCGAGAAAGTTATCAAAGTGGCTAATTAGTCACTGTGGGGCAGGCAAAGGGAGAACCTCTGGGCAAAATGTTGAATAGACTTGCTTTGCATTGTGTTATGGAATTACTCTCAATTCAATTATCCTTGTGAAAACAGATTTATACAAACACTGAAATGGATTTCACAAAATATTGATCGCGTAAGCTTAATGGTTTTTGCAGGATCAGCGCCAACTAAGAACAAAACTTTGATTAGCTAGATTGGTCTTACCATATATATATGAAACTCCGACTAGTTCAAATATTGCAATGATGACCAGGGAGTAGGAGGCTGCGTATGTGTCCACCAGCTGCAGCATGTAGATCCCACTCTAATATCACAAAATAAATCTGTAAATATTTTGCATTGTGCAAATTTTCACCACAATATTAAGATTAGTCGGTACAAATGTTTGGAAACCGTCAGCCATTTACATCAAGCAGCGGTTGAATAAACTCGGTTTGTTCTCTCTGGAACGACGGAGGTTGAGGGGCGACCTGATAGAGGTCTACAAAATTATGAGGGGCATAGTCAGAGTGGATAGCCAGAGGCTATTCCCCAGGGTAGAGGGGTCAATTTCTAGGGGACATAGGTTTAAGGTGCGAGGGGCAAGGTTTAGAGGAGATGTACGAGGCAAGTTTTTTTCCACAGAGGGTAGTGGGTGCCTGGAACTCGTTGGCGGAGGAGGTGGTGTAAGCAGGGACGATAGTGACATTTAAGGGGCATCTTGACAAATACATGAATAGGATGGGAATAGAGAGATACGGACCCAGGAAGTGTAGAAGATTGTAGTTTAGTCGGGCAGCATGGTCGGCACGGGCTTGGAGGGCCAAAGGGCCTGTTCCTGTGCTGTACATTTCTTTGTTCTTTGTTCCTTGTTTGTCTCAAAGGAAATCACTTCAAAAGAACTGGGGTTACATAACAGGAAGGAACAAGGCAGAATCAAAGCACATTTGTGGATAGGAGCTTCGAAAATGGGAGCCTGAGTCGCCTGGTTTGCCTCTTGAGCCTCCTTCGCCAGTCAATTAAATCATGGCTGATACGAATCGGCCTTAACTCTACTTTCCTGCGTGCCCCCATAACCCTTTACCCCCTTGCCAATAAAAGATAGATGTCCTTTAGAATGAAGAATTCAGTTCAAAGTACGCAGTTTAACTTCAGCTGCCCGTGACATCATCAACACAAGTTACACCGCCCCTTCTTTGACCTTAACTCAGTCTTCCCTCGATTCCTTTATTAAATTTCAGAGAGGGCTATTTAAAAGCAGCGTTTGATCGGAGAGCCCACTGCATCTTGGAGTCCCTACAGCGCAGAAGTAAGTCATTCGGCCCATTGGGACTGCACCGACGCTCCGAAAGAGCACTCACTCCCCCACCGTTTCCCTGTAACCCCACATCTTTGGACACTTAGCACGGCCAATCCACCTAACCTGCACATCTTTGGACTGTGGGAGGAAACCGGAGCGCCCGGAGGAAACCCATGCAGACACTGGGAGAAGGTGCAAACCCCACACAGGCAGTCACCCAATGTCGGAATTGAACCCGGGTCCCTGGAGCTGTGAGACAGCAGTGCTAACCACTGTGCCACTATGCCGTCACTGTAGCAAACATTTGGGATTTTCGTCCATCGCAACACTTGCAGTTGTTTCCTATATTTCAGTGAATATTTGAATTGGAGGTTGTTAGATTTTTCAATTACTCTTTAGTAATTGAGCACGTTATCAATGAGTGCTAAAGCCTATTAACTATAGGCAGATGGGCTGAAAGTTTAAGCACCTGCACCCAAGCATGTTTGTATTTTCCCTTAGCATGCCTTCAATCAGCTTAAAATTGATCATTAATCAATCATATGAGTTCTTGTACAGGTATGTACGAATCCTCAACAATGTAAGAGAGAACAGTGCTGTGGCTGTTAATGTACACTAACACAGTAACCAGAGGGTGCAGGCTGCCACAATGGTGTGTACTAAAGGCAGCAACTCAGCATTGGTTGATCAATATAGCGTCAAGCTATATATATAGCACATGCCCCCACGAATCTCAGCAATGGGCATCAGAGGGTAAATTCTGCACCCTTAGCTGATTGATTGCAGTGACAGCAGCTCCAACTTGGCCTCTTCCACACACTCTACCAGATGACACAGGAATCCAGCATCCCCTGACCCAGCAGGTCCTTTCCAGGTTCCTTGGCCAGGGTGAAGATATCGGTACCTAACGAATGCTGCTTCTTTACTGACTGTAATGCTCATAAGCTAATAAAGCACAAGAAAAATGCCCAGTGTATTTCGACCCATTTCTCCGATTGCAATCATGGGGGTGAAAGGTCGTGTGTGTGGCAGTAAGGCTAACGCTTAAGGAGTGTGCAGTAATTGTGGCATGAGAGGCAAACTGAGAGATGTGAGTGGAAGGAAGGTAGGGTGAGCCTTATGAAGCAAATGGGGAATTGTAGGCATTCGCACCACAAGTATATAACATAATATAATAATCTTTATTGTCACAAGTAGACTTACATTAACACTGCAATGAAGTTACTGTGAAAAGCCCCCAGTCGCCACATTCCGACGCCTGTTCGGGTACACGGAGAGAGAATTCAGAATGTCCAATTTACCGAACAAGCACGTCTTTCAGGACTTGTGGGAGGAAACCGGAGCACCCGGAGGAAACCCACACAGACACGGGGAGAACGTGCAGACTCCGCACAGACAGTGACCCAAGCCACGAATCGAACCTGGGACCCTGGAGCTGTAAAGCAACAGTGCTACCCACTGTGCTACCATGCGGCCCATATAGTCCGAAGCCTTAGCAATGTGAGGCTTAGTTTAACAAGTTGAGGAGTGTGGGGAGAGTGGCAAGCAGCCCTTCCCTGACCTAGCAAAGGTGTTTTCACTTTTTTTCTATTCTCAGTTGTGTCGAGCTGCCAGAGCAGATCTATGAAAAGCAGGCTTGCCCAACTCAATGCAGACCGTGCAAAGTTGTAGAACATTCAACTTACTGATATTTCATAGAATTTACAGTGCAGAAGGAGGCCATTTGGCCCATCGAGTCTGCACCGGCCCTTGGAAAGAGCACCCTACCCAAGGTCAACACCTCCACCCTATCCCCATAACCCAGTAACCCCACCCAACACTAAGGGCAATTTTGGACACTAAGGGCAATTTATCATGGCCAATCCACCTAACCCGCACATCTTTGGACTGTGGGAGGAAACCGGAGCACCCGGAGGAAACCCACGCACACACGGGGAGGATGTGCAGACTCCGCACAGACAGTGAACCAAGCCGGGAATCGAACCTGGGACCCTGGAGCTGTGAAGCAATTGTGCTATCTACAATGCTACCGTGCTGCCCTTATTTGGAAGGTGCTGAAAAACTGGCTGCCCAGTCACAGCCTGGCGCCCCCCTGAATTTGCTGGTGAGCCTATTCAGCAGCAAATGGAAGGAGAAACCAGCCTGTGAATGGCCGAGCAGCAAAGAGTGGGAACACATGTCTTGAAGAGTTCCTGGAGCGCCAGGCAGCTGGAGCAAAGGATTATCAAATTTTCAGAGTGGACAAGCACCCAGGACACTGCAGTCAAGAGCAGCGGCCAGAGAAATGCTCCCTTCCGCCAGGTGTATCCGATATTCCCCTGCTCCTCTCGTAGTCTCTCCTTACCCCTGTCCTTTCCAGGTCCCTGCTTTGTCTGGATACTGTACCCCACCCCCTCTCCCACCCCATTCTTCTATCTCTCTGCTCCTACAGTGCTGCTGCTCTTTCTCTACCCACCCACCCCCCCTCCCGCACCCATGCTTTCCCCATGCTCTGGGAGTGAAAAATAATAATTTTTGGCAGTGACAGAGTATCGTAATTGTATCTAATTGGTCAAACACGTTTTGTCTCAAAAGGACTGCTTTCAAAAGAAGTCAAGCCCTGCCCGTGCTGGAAAGGGGCACCTTATCTTCAAGGGCAAGGGTGGCATGATGGCACAGTGATTGGCACTGCTGTCTCACAGTGCCAGGGACCCGGGTTCAATTCCAACCTTGGGTGACTGTGTGGAGTTTGCACGTTCTCCCTGTATTTCCTCTGGGAGCTCGGATTCCCCCCACCGGTCGAAAGTTGCGGAGGTTAGGTCAATTAGCCATGCTAAATTGCACTTTAGTGTCCAAAGATTAGGTGGGGTTATCGGGATAGGGCGGGGGAGTGGGCCTAGATAGCGCGCTCTTTCAGAGGGTCGGCGCAGACTCGATGGGTCGAATGGCCTCCTTCTGCATTGTAGGGATTCTCTGATTCTAAAATTTGGTGGTGTGTAAAGTGGGTGGAGATCAAGGAAATCACGGTTTGTATATAATGCCATGGGAGATTCAATATTCAGCAGTGGAGTTCAATTACTGGAGGTGTCAGGGCTGGAGATCTTGGTGGAAAGGCAGCCTAAGGGGGGAATCATGGTCGGATTTGGAGCTGTCAAGAATGCTCTTGGCTTCCCGGTCTACTGTCTACAGCAACAACCTACATTTATATCGCAACTTTGATACAGAAACATCCCATGCACTGGCTTGCAGGACAATTATCAAACAAAACCTCAGATCGGAGACACTAAGTCAGGTGCCAAAAGTTTGATAAATTTCAAGGAATGCCTAAAAGGAGGAGCGTTAGTGAACTGGAAAAAATTAGTTTGAGCCTAAGCAGGTGACGGCATGGTTGTTACTGGTGGAGCAATGAAAACAGTGGGTAAGTGTACCTACACTAACACCGTCTCAAGGGCAACTTAGGATGGGTAATAAATGCTGGTCTAGCCAGTGACACCCACACCCCCATGAATGAATTTTTAAAAATAGTAGATTTGTAAATTTGGCCAATGCATTTTCTTAGGGCTCACTGGGACTCGATGCCTCCCGCCATTGCCATTGCTCAAGGGAGACAGACGGAGAGATTTCTGGCGGCTGAGATTTACTGTATTGGCTGAAATTGGGACAATATCTTACCTGGGTAACCATGGGAATACCCATGAAAAAGAAAATCACACAGCAGACTAACGTGAAGAGTGGCTTCTTGGGCCGCAGGTATCCAGGGAATTCATCCACTACTGAAGTCACGATGGTCTCCAGGGTTGCAAACTTGGATTTAATTGGGGGAAAATAGGTAAGTTACACACATGATTGCAAAGTAACCTTCACCGTCATTCACATTTACTCTCTGTTTCGAGCTACTCAAATCTGGCAACGCACCTGTACTCGTAAAATGAAACACGTGCAGACCACATCCATTTAGAGCATAATCATAGAAGGTGACATGTTTAACGTTTGAGGTGAAAGTATCAAGCGGGTTTTTAACTTGTCACCCAGATCTATGTTACGGATCAGCCAACGTTATAGAAGCTATTGAAATCGGTGGAAATGAAAGCTGGGCGTTTGTGGTAAAGTGCAAACAACTCCCACCGCCAAGTCCACATCCGTACAGCACATTGAAACTTTCTTTTTTATCAGCGATTTCCTACAATAGAAGAGATTTCACCTCAAAACTACTTCACTGACTGAGAAGCGCTTTGGCAAATCCTGCTGCTGTGAAAGGTGCTTCGCAAATGCAAGTTCTTCCTTTCTTTTTTATTGCCATGTGCGGTTCGCACTGGGGGTAACATTGAGAGCCTGGGCAAAACGGCATGAAGTGCTGGAAACACCTGAGCAAGCCAGGCAGCCTCTATAGCAAAAGGCAAGGCGGTGGTCGAGTGGTGTTTTCGCTGGACTGGAAATGCAGTGACCTAGAGTCAGGCTCTGTGGGTCAGGGTTCGAATCCCGCCACGGCTGATGGTGAAATTTAAATTCAATTTTAAAAATCTGGAATTAAAAGTCTCGTGCGGGTGGCACGTGGCGCAGTGGTTAGCACTGGGACTGCGGCGCCGAGGTCCCAGGTTCGATCCCGGCCCTGGGGCACTGTCCGTGCGGAGTTTGCACGTTCTCCCCGTGTCTGCGTGGGTTTCACCCCCACAACCCAAAGGTGTGCAGGGCAGGTGGAATGGCCTCGCTAAATTGCCCCTTAATTGGAAAAAATGAATTGGGTACTCTAAATTTAAAAGTCTTGTGATGACCAGGAAAACATTGTCGATTGTTGTGAAAACCCACCTGGTTCACTAATGTCCTTTAGGGAAGGACATCTGCCAACCTTGCCTGGCCTGGCCTATACATGACTCTGGTCCCACAGCAATGTGGGTGACTCTTAAATGCCCTCAGGGATGGGCAACAGATGCTGGTCCAGCCATTAATTTCCATCGCATTAATACAAATTTTCAATGTCACCAACTTTTGATCAAGGCAGCAGATATTACTGATGAAAGGTAACATGAGCAGCTGAATGTTTTCACTTTCTTTTTCTGATTTGCAACATTGCGCTCATTGAACAATGATTATAAATGTGCCAACTCCCCTTCAGACCACCAAAGGACTTCAGAGGATGGAGCACATGGTGGTGACCATAAGACATTCAAACTGAATGCTGTAAAATCTCATGATACTGCCTGTCAATGGAATGATTTGGTTCATTTTCCTTATTTGTTCATAGGATGTCATCGTCACTGGGCCATCATTGTTTGCCTATCCCTGAGGGCATTGCTGTGGGTCTGGACTCTATGTCGGCCAGTATTTCTGGGGGACCAGATGGATTTTTTGCGACAATTGCTAATGACTTCCTGGTCGCCATTGGACTTTTAATTCCAGATTTTTATTGAATTCAAATTCCACCAGTTGCAGTGGTGGGAATCGAACCCAGGTCCCCACAGCATTACCTCGAGTCTCTGGATTACTAGTCCAGTGACAATACCACTACGCCACTGCTATTTTCGGTCAGAGGTGACTGCCTGAGGTGAGTGTGGATGATGTATGTGGAATCAGTCAGTTAGCTCTGGGCCATCGCGGTTCACATCTGGTTCACATCTGGTTCACATCTGGTGCAACATTAGCACCATCCTTGGACAGCGCCACACCAACACTATCTTCTGTAAGAGGCATAGAACCTTCATAATCGTCCAATTATCACTTGTCTTCCCTCTCCAAAGATTGCCTTATTTTTCTTTGTTATTTATGATCATAAAAGACACACAAGACAATGTTAACCTTCGGGAAGGGTTCAGTTTTAAACCTGCCTGATTTGATACCTCCTTTGCTTCGGTGCTGCTAAGAATCAGGTGGGTTAGGTTTAAATTATCTCCTGTTTCATCTTCCACAAACCTCTATGAAATATCCAACTCATGAATTGTTGCCTGTGAAGTGTCATGAGATGTATTATTGTGTTAAAGGTGCTATATAAATGTAAGCTGTTGTTGAAGTAGAACAAAAACATGCAGAATATATAACCAGAAATAATAATCGCTTATTGTCACGAGTAGGTTTCAATGAAGTTACTGTGAAAAGCCCCTAGTCACCACATTCCGGCGCCTGTTCGGGGAGGCTGGTACGGGAATAAGTGGTTAGAGGGAGAGTTCAAACAAATGTTGCACAGTGGCAGGTAAATAACTCTGCCACTGCTAAATCTACGAGGCCAATACCTTTCAGCATCAGGAAGTTAAATGATATTTTTACTTCACCTCAATCACAGGACAGGGCGGCACAGTGGCACAGTGGTTAGCACTGCTGCCTAGCAGCGCCGAGGACCCGGGTTCGATCATGGCCCCGGATCACTGCCCGTGTGGAGATTGCCCATTCTCCAGTGTTTGCGTGGGTTTCACCCCCACATCCCAAAAAGGGTAGGTAAATTGGCCACGCTAAATATCCCCTTAATTGGAATAAAAAAGAATTGGGTACTCTAAATTTATGCAAAAACTCAACCACAAGATATATTCCTTCAGAAAACTTGATGCGTTCTAATAGATTATCCATTGTCACAGTAATGCTGTAAACTACATTCCAGTAAACCGTACATTCCATCAGCAATGGTAGCGGTTTTTAATGGTTATGGTTATGGCCCCTCTACCACCCTGAAGAACAAGGGTAGAGGGGCTACCAAGAACAATGCATGGGAGCACCAGAACCTGCAAGACCCCCACCCGCAAGTCACACACCATCCTGACTCAGAACTATATCACTGTTCCTTTACTGTTGCTGGGTCAAAACTCTGGGACTTCCTCCTCAACTGCAAAGTAGGTGTACCTACATTGCATGGTTCAAGTAGGCAGCTCACCACCACCTTCTGAAGGGCAATGGGGAACGAACAACAAATGCTGGTCTAGCTAGCAATGCCCACATCCCATGAAAGGGACATAGACAAGTTGGTGGAGTGGGCAGAGAGGTGGCAGATGAAGTTCAATACCGAGAAGCTTGGGGTGATGCATTTTAGTCAGAAGAACTTGGAGAGACAATATAAAATAAGGGGTAAATTTCTCAAAGGGGTGCAGGAGCAGAGGGACCTGGGTGTATCTGTGCATCGATCATTGAGGGTAGGACAGGTGGAGAGAGCAGTTAATAAAGCAAACAGTATTCCGGGCTTTATTAATAGGGGCACAGGGTACAAGAGCAAGGAGCTAATAGACACAACACTAGTTGGACCTCAGCTGGAGTATTGTGCACAGTACTGGGTCCCACACTTTCACAAGGATGTGAACACATCGGAGAGAGTGCAGCAAGAGTTTACAAGGGATGAGAAACTTCAGTTCTGAGGATGGATTGGAGAGGTTGCGACTGTTCTCCTTGGAGAGAAGAAGGCTGAGAGGAGATCTGATAGAGCTCTTCAAAATCATGAGGGGGTTGGGCAGAGTAGAGAGAGAAAAACTGTTCCCGCTGATAAAAGGATCAAGAATGGGAGGGCACAGATTGAAAGTGATTCGCAGAAGAAGTGAACGTGATGTGAGGCAGTTCTCCCAAAACATTTCTAAGTGTGGTCTCTGCTGGGAAATGCGGTGCGATTCCCGCCGGGATGGGTCAGCACGACCCAGAGCACAATCCCACTCACATGTGGAAATTGTTTTGGAGAGGTGCAAGTTTTGCACGGGCACTGAGTGGGGTGGGGCCTAAACCCGCTTCACAGGGCGCCCGATCTCAAAGTGGCAGTAAAACGCCCCTCCCTCTCCCCCCCCCCCCCCCCACTACCACCACCCCGTTCCCCACCACCATCGTCAGGCCTTCAGTGACCCTCCATGCCAGCACCAACCCCCTCTCCCAACAACCCCCAAAGGATCACTGCCATTGAGGCTTCAGTCCCTCCACCACCAGCATTGGGGCTCCCCCCCCCCCGCCCCCCGGGCCCATGGCCATCCTCGCCAGCATCAACCCCACACCCCCATATAAGGGTCACTATCATTGGGGCACCGGCTTCCTACCACAGGCTATCCCTTCAGGCTCCGTCCCCAATCATTGGTACCAGTGGTCCCCTCCCCCCCCACGCCCACCCTCTGGTGAATGACACCGCACTGTGGGATAGCCAATGCCCCCCTTCTTTTCACCCCACCATCCTTCATGGTCCCCCATTCAGACCCTGTCCCACTTTATGTCCTGCCCCATCGCAGTGCCAACCTGGCAGAGGGCATTGCCCTGTCATGTCCCCAGCCACCTGGGTCAGCAATATCCTCAGAATCTCCTCCCAACCCCCCTCCCCGCCCCCAGAATGGTTAGCAGATGGGGGGCGGGATTCTCCGCAGCGGGAGCGGAGAATCGATGTTTACACGGGAATCGTGCCCGGCACCGCTCCTGCGAGAATCGCTCGTGCGCGGATTACGCGGCGCGGCTGGGGGGGGCCATTGACAGAGGGCACCCCCAAGCGATTCTCCGGGCAAAACTGGCCGCGTTCCTGGCGGTGTGGTTCTGACACGTGCTGCCGGTCGGAAACCTCGGGTGGTGGCTGTGGACTCCGTCCGCGGCCGCCCTGGACGGGGGTGGGGGGGGTCGAGCACCGTGCGGAGCCTCACGAGCAGCCGGGGCAGCGATCGGGTGGCTCGGATCCGCGGGCGCCAGCTCGAGGTGGCCTACATTGTCGATGTCGGTCCGCGGTCCGAGTCCGCCATGGCGCACGCTGCGGCCGCTGGAGGCCGCCGCCGTTTGCTTGCGCAGACTCCCGACCGGAGGTGCAGGGCCCTGAATCCGCAGCCAGAGCTGCGAGAAGAACTCCGGGGCCCTGCCAGCCCCCTGCAGGTAAGTGAATGGCTCTTGACTTTTCTAAGAAAAATCCGGAGTGAAACGCCAGCAGTTTTACGCCGGCGTGGGGTCATTGACCCATTTCTGGAGAATCCAGCCCATGCCCACTGGTAATGGAGATCCGCTGCGTGGGTGGGGGCAGGGGTGGGGGAGGGGGTGAGGGAGGGGGCAGGGGGGAGGTGGTGGTGGTGGCGGGGGGTGGGGGGGGGGGGTGCACCGGAACCTGGAGAATCCAGCTAAAATTTAACAATGCCAATCAGCAGTAAGGGTCAGGGGCATCGCGCTGTGTTCGGTGCCCAGCGCCAACCCCATTCTGCGGCTCTCCCTCTATTCTCCCAGCATCGCGGGATTTGCGGCCGGCGCAACGCAGCTGGTGAATCGCCCCCCGTGATGTTTGTTTGGCGAGCCGGTGCAGATAGGATGGGCCAAATGGCTTCCTACTGCAACGAGAACACAAAGAAATAACGCCCTTCTGCAAATTGGCCAGAAATGACTGGAAATTAACAAGTAATTTAAATGTGCATTTCCAGTTACTTTGATTGTACTAATGATACATATTACATATTATTTTAATTAAAGTTTATCAATGATCTTATAATATAATTCCATATTAATAAAAAGGTTTGTGCAAGAGACAAAACATTACTCCTTCATCTTTATAAGCTGAATATAAATGCAGCCCAAACTGCTGAGATCAGAATGGTAAATTTACTGAACGCCCGCTCCCAGTAGGAGGCCACGTTTGAAGGAGGCACAGGCTGCAGAGTCAGACTTGGTTCAAACATTGCTGCTTGATGCGATTGTCGCATTGGTGAATTCGTCCCACTGTCTCCTATCTGCGAGTGCTCCCAAATCAAATGAGATTGAGTGCTTTGAGCTTTCAGCGGCCAGCCATCCGAACGGAACAATCGCCCGGATCCTACCATCCATCGGAAATATCGTTCAGTCATTTCAAAGGACTGGTTGGAGAGCAAAATGGAAATGTGATAGAGACGCGTTGAAGGAAATCAGCATCCTTCGTCTTGATGTGCTTCAGAACCCCCCCCCCCCCCCCCCCCCCCCCCCACCGCACGCCAAAAACTCAAATATGTTAGTCCGGGGCAAAGCAAAAAAAAGAAAACGTCTAAATCATACTCTGTGGGCAGGGTGTTGGTGAATTGCAACTGTTTGGTGTTGTCTTTGTGGTATTATTCTACATGCCAGTAAAGTAAGGGTTAATAAAATGTACACAGATAGCCACTAGAGGGAGCTAGTCCCGGAAGTATATAAGGGATAACGCTGAGCCTTGTGGGATAGAAGGTTGGAGTAGGTGGTAGGAGCAGGAGTTGGCTGCGAGGACTGAAGATAGTGAGAGAGCAAGAGAGTAGTTTATTAAGTTAGTGAGTTAGATGAGTAGAGTGAGTATAGTTTATGTGTGAACAATCAACTGTTTATTTCTTAAGGATAAGTGTCAAATCCAGTTAGTAGTGTTCGATAAAATAGTTTCATTGGTTTACAAGACTCGTTGTTCTCTGATCAACACAACACATCAAAGCCACCCGGATAGAGCAAGGCAGAGAACAACACAGTGTTCCCTTAACATGTGACCCTAAATCCAGAGAGAAGAGAAGAACAATTCCCATAGAGTTTAGATAAATGGAGTGAGCACAGGTGGGGTCCTGCGTGGGCTGAGACTTACCATTGTGTCCAATCCAAGTGTTAGAAGCATCAGAAAGAAAATTATAGCCCAGAACGGGGATAAAGGAAGTCTTGTTAAAGCCTCTGGGTACACCACAAACGCAATACCTGGACCTGGAACAAAGAATTGCACTTGTTAAACATAACCTCTGCAACACACGATGAATTGGACTCTCCACCCACTCCATTCAGCTGAGGCACAGTGATGAAATTAAATGAATGAAAATCACTTATTATCACAAGTAGGCTTCAAATGAAGTTACTGTGAAAAGTTCCTAGTCGCCACATTCCGACGCCTGTTCGGGGAGGTTGGTACGGGAATTAAACCGTGCTGCTGGCCAGCCTTGGTCTGCTTTAAAAGCCTGCTATTTAGCCCTGTGTGCTAAACCAGCCCCAGGATGGGACTTCTCTCCTGCCCTTGTGGAGCCCCTCGAACCTCAGTTACATTTCTCATCCCAGGGCCCCGAAACGTGCAAGCGGAGACGGGTGCACCTGTCTGGGAGATTATTCAACCTTCACACTTAAAAGGAATGATTTGATCTGTGGAATGAAATCCGTAATCCAATCTCCAACTGAAACAAGAGACGTCAGAATTTTGTTTGTCGGTGACTGAACGATTCGAAGTTAACGAAATCAGCAGTCAGTGAGAACTGGGTCCAAATCCTGGAACTCCCTCCCTAACAGCACTGTGGGTGTACCTACACCACCATGGGCTGCAGCGGTTAAGCAGCTCACTACCGCCACCTCAAGGGCAATCAGGGTGAACAGCAAATGCGGGCCTTGCCTGCGATGCCCACGTCCTGTGAAGGAATAGAAAGAAGTAGCACCATACCACACACTGGCAAGGGTTGAGTGGAAATAAATGCAGGCGGAGGGGTGCTGCCCCGCGGGCCCAGAGAATCGCCACGACTGGAGAATTCCGGCCCTTGTTTCAGGCTTCGCCCAATTGGTATTTTATTCAAATTGCTGCACTTTATTCAACAAAGTGTACCTGAACCTCTCACATGTTGTAATTTTTCTGAACCAGAAGCACATGCTTTCCATGACTTTTGCACATGCCTACTTTCTGAAGACAGCTTCACTGATTCCAACTGCCCACTGTACACCCCCAATTCTTCTCTTTTCTGACTTGTGGCGTTTGAAGGCTGGCGTGTGCGTGTGCGTGTGCGTGTGTGTTGGCTGGGTGGGTGTGTGCAGATTCGATTTTACTCTTTCATGGGATGTGGCATTATTGGCAAGGCCTGTGTTTCTGGCCGTCCCTAACTGCCCTTCAGGTGACGGTGAGCTTCCTTCTAGAACCAATGCCATCCGTGTGGCAAGAGTACACCCACAGTGCCGCTGAATAGGAAGTTCTAGGGTTTAGACTCAGCGATGACGAAGGGACAACAATGGGAGTCACCGAAGCCGGTAAATATCGCGAGAGACCTCTCACGTGATTTGCGACACTCGGAACACATCGCGAGATCTAACGTGATCTTGCGAGGTGTCGCGATCGCTGGGCGAGATCCAGATTTAGACATTAATGGCTCACTTAAATATGTCGGCGCCCGATTCGCCCGAGGCCCAGGAACGAACGTCCGCACCTGAGAGACCTCACCATGGCGCCGTGGACCAGCCGTAATGGCACCTGGGGGGATCTCCCAGGCCATCGGAGGCACCTGGCACCTTGGCACCACCACCTGGGCGCCCTGGAAGTGCCACACTGGCATTGCCAGGGTGTCCAGGTGGCACTGCCAGGCTGGTAGGGGCACTGCCAGGGTGCCAGGCTGACAGTGCCAAGGTACCGGAGTGCCAGGTTTCCCATGCCAGGGATTGGGCCTGGGGTGCCGTGCCTTAAGAGGTGGGATGAGAATGAGCTCAAGGATACCCAAGAGGTCTGTTGGGTGGCCCGGAGGCCATGGTGGGGAGTCCGGCGGGGCTCGGGGTGGGGGGGGGGGGGGGGTGTTGAGTGATCGGGGAGGCATTTATAAATGGCGCCCCTATCATTTATGAGCTCGTCAGTGCAGGAAGTGAGGTAAGTGTGGCCTCGGAGGGGTGTCCTTCAGCAAGGGCAAAAAAAAAAGTCCCATTTTATAGCGGGGTCGTTCTCGGTGCTGCAGGCACTGAGATACGCTCCGCCATACGCACCCAAAATGGGACTCTTTTTTTGGGTGTAAATTGCGCCCAATGTATTTCCAAGTTAGGATGGTGTGTGACTGGGAGGGGAACTGTTGTCAGTGTGAACCAGTGGTGGAGGGAGTGAATCTTTAAGGTTTGAGATGGGTGCTGATCCAGCACGTTACTTTGTATTGAATGATGTTGAGCTTCTTGAATGTTGTTGGAGCTTCACGCATACAGGCACTGTATTCCATCATCCAGGCACTGTATTACATCATCCAGGCACTGTATTCCATCATCCACGCACTGTATTACATCATCCAGGCACTGTATTACATCATCCAGGCACTGTATTCCATCATCCACGCACTGTATTCCATCATACAGGCACTGTATTCCATCATCCAGGCACTGTATTCCATCATCCAGGCACTGTATTCCATCATCCACGCACTGTATTCCATCATCCACGCACTGTATTCCATCATACAGGCACTGTATTCCATCATCCAGGCACTGTATTCCATCATCCACGCACTGTATTCCATCATCCACGCACTGTATTCCATCATCCACGCACTGTATTCCATCATCCACGCACTGTATTCCATCATCCACGCACTGTATTCCATCATGCTCCTGACTTGTGCCTTGGAGATGGAAGGTATCAGATGGGTTACTCACTGCAGAATACCCAGCCTCTGACCTGCTGATATAGTCACCTTATTTATGTGGCTGATCCAGTTTCTGGTCAATGGTGATTATGGTGGGATTCAGCGATGGTAATGCCATTGGGGAGGCGGTGGGGTAGTGTTATTGTCACTGGTCTAGCAATCCAGAGACCCAACGTAATGTTCCAGGGACCCACCACGGCAGATGGTGAAATTTGAATTCAATAAAATCCGGGATCTGCAATTTTACGTCCAATGACGACCATGAAACCATTGGTCGATTGTTGTGAAAATCCACCTGGTTCATTAAGAGGAAGGAATCCTGCACTCCTCACCTGGTCTGGGATGCATGTGACTCAAGATCCAGAGTAATGGAGTTGACTCTTAAATGCCCTCTGAAATGGCCCAGCAAGCCACTCAGGTCAAGGTCCTCCCAGCTCAAGGGAAATTAGGAATGAGCAATAAATGCTGGCCTCGACTGTGAAGCCCATAGGCAATGATCGAACAAGGAAAATGTCAAAGGTTAGACTCTCTCTTCTTAGAGGTGGTCATTGTCTGGCACAGACGTTACATGTAGGCCTGGACTGCTTATCTATGGATCAATGGAACCAAATGCTGTGAAAGCATCAGAGGACGGTCATTAATGAAGCAGTTGAAGGTCCTTGGGCTAGGATACTACCCTGAAGAACAACTTAAGCATTATCCTAAGGCTAAAATGATTGGTCTTCAATGAGCATAAATATCTTCCTTTGTTCTAGGTATGGCTCTAAGCGTTGGAGAGTTTCTTCCTCAATTCTTCGTGACTTCAAGTTTACTGGGGCTCCTTAATGCCATATTTGTTCAAATGTTGCCTTGGTGTCGAGGACAGTCACTCTCACCTCACCTCTTGAATTCAGTTCTTTTTTTCAATAAATTTAGAATACCCAATTACTTTTTTTCAATTAAGGGGCAATTTCGCGTGGCCAATCCGCCTACCCTGCCCATCTTTGGGCTGTGGGGGTGAGACCCACGCAAACACAGGGAGAATGTGCAAACTCCACACGGACAGTGACCCAGAGCCGAGATCGAACCTGGGACCTCGGCGCCACGAGGCAGCAGTGCTAAACGCTGCGTCATCGTGCCGCCCTTGAATTCAGTTCGTTTAGCCATGTTTGGACCAAAGAGGTAATCAGCTTTGAATTCAAGTAGTCTTGGAACCCAAATTGAGCATGGGTGAGCAGGTTATTAGCGAGTAAGCACTATTGACGACTCTTCCCATCATTTGCTGATGATTGGGAGTAGACTGAATAGGCCATCATTGTCTGGATTGGATTGGCCCTGCTTCTTGTGGACAGGACATGGCTGATCAATTTTCCATATCGATGATTAGATTCCAGTGTTGTAGCTGTACTAGAACAGCTTGGCTAGAGGCAGGGCTAGTTCTGAAGCATAGGTCTTCAATAGTACTATTGGGATGTTGTCAGGGTCCATAGACGTTGCTGTCCAGTGTTCCCAGGCTGAAGACTGACTTCTGTGATGGTGAGGGGCTCAGAAGCAGGCCAAGATGGATCATCCATTCAGCACTTCTGGATAGAGGTGGTTGCAAACCATTCAGTTGTCTCTTTAGCATTCACATGCTAGACTCTGCCATCACTGAGGAATGGGATGTTCACTGAACCTCCTCCTCCCACTAGTTGTTTAATCGTGTACTTCCATGCAAAACTACAGAGCTTTGATCTCATCCGCTACTGTGGGAGTGCTACTACTATTCAACATGCATGTGATCCTGTGAAGGCAGCACGGTGGCACCGTGGTTAGCACTTCTGCCTCACAGCTCCAGGGACCCGGGTTCAATTCCGGCCTTCGGTGATTCTCTGTGTGACGTTTGCACTTTCTCACCGTGTCTGCGTGGGTTTCCTCCGGGGGCCCCGGTTTCCTCCCACAGTCCAAAGATGTACAGGTTAGGTGGATTGACCATGCTAAATTGCCCCTTAGTATCCAGGGGTGTGCAGATTAGGTGGGGTTACGGGGATAGGGCAGGGGTGTGGGCCATAGTTAGGGTGCTCTTTCAGAGGGTCGGTGCAGACTCGATGGGCTGAATGGCCTCCTTCTGCACGGCAGAGATTTTCTGGTTCATGGAATATCGTCCTCAAGTTTGGCTCCCCTCAGAAATTTGTCACCATCCTTTGCCTTCTCCACAATGACATGAAAATGAAAAAATGAAAAATGAAATGAAAATCACTTACTGTCACAAGTAGGCTTCAATGAAGTTACTGTGAAAAGCCCCTAGTCGCCACATTCCAGCGCCTGTTCGGGGAGGCTGGGACGGGAATTGAACCATGCTGCCGGCCTGCCTTGGTCTGCTTTGAAAGCCAGCGATTTAGCCCAGTGTGCTAAACCAGGCATGTGAACCATGGTCCTTCTCTTCCTGTTGGGTTGTCTTGGGAGATGTGGAGTTTTCTTACTCTCGAAGAGATTCTGCTGGAGGTAGTGGCCTTTCCATCGAAACTCATTCATTTACATTATTAACTAAATACAAGGTTGCAGAACCTTGGACCAGTTGTACAGCTTTACTTTGTGTCAAATATTCCCGGGATATAAAGAGTCAGAGAGGTTTTCATCTGAAACAACCTGTGACTATTCTACTCACAACTGTCAGCTAAACTGGAGAGCTCATTGATGAATGAATCGATTCCTTCACACTGTTTTTGACTGTGTGTCGATTACATTTTATCCTCTCCATCACAATGTTTTGACAGATTCTAAAGTTTGAGTCAAAAACTCCGCTGACATCCTCACAGGAGGTATTTCTCTGCGATATGAGCAGTTCAAGATGTCAAGGTGGCAACAACACACTTGATGTTTGGTGCCAGTAAAATGCAAAGCTGTGGTAACTGGGATGTGGATTGCAATCCAGTACATATGGAATTTGACCCGTTCGAACCACTAACTAGGAGGCTATTCCTCACCTCCCACTAATTTTCAGACAGTGAGATTCATTGTCATCTCCCAAGAGAGGAGCTTGAACAATCACAATTGTGACAAGTCAGGAAATCTGGAACAAATATCGAAAATACCTTTATGATTTCATGTTACGGGGAGCTTTTTTTACTCATTCACGAGACGTGAACGTCGCTGACTACACCAGCATTTGGTGTTCACCCCTATTTGTCTTGAGAAGGTGGTGGTGAGCTGCCTTCTTCAAATTTGCTAAGTGCCCTGTTTTAACATCTTTAATAATGGCTTCTAACATTTTCCCTCTGAATAGGTGTTAACTTGCCTGTAGGTCACTTCTGTGCAGGTGGGGAGGGGGGAGACTGATGCATGTTAAACATATACCCCAGCAGGGGTATAAATCACAGTCTTCAGCAAGTGGTAAAGAGTGTCACACAAGTAAATGTTTTCAAAAAACTACTTGCAATGTTTCGTTTTTACATTACCTTCATCAGCAACCTCAGTGATTGGCACTTTAAGTTCCCTGGCCATGAATCCGATGACGGAGAAGATGACAAAGCCAGCAAAGACACTTGTGGCACTATTGGCACATGTGACTAACAGAGTGTCCCTAGAGGAAGGCAGAGGAAAGCAACAGTCACAAGGAGATCATCACCCATGTGCAGAATGGCGCTACAACTGCAAGCTACACCAGTCAGCTGTGTTCACCTGCCTGGATGAGTGCAGCTCCAACAACACTCAAGAAGCTCGACACCATCCAGGACAAAGCAGCCCGCCTGATTGCTCCCCCTCTCACAAACATTCAAACCCTCCACTGTCAATGAACAGTGGCAGCCGTGTGTACCATCTACAAGATGCACTGCAGTAACTCACCAACTCCCCTTAGGCAACACCTTCCAAACCCACGACCTCTTACCATTTGGAAAGGCAGCAGACACGCGGCAACCCCACAACATGGAAGTTCCCCTTCAAGCCACTCACCATCCAGACTTGGAATTATATCACCATCACTTCACTGTCGCTGCATCAAAATCCTGGCACTCCGACCCTAACACCACTGTGGGTGTATCTACACCACATGAGCGGTTCAAGGCGGCAGCTCACCACCACCTTCTCAAGGGCAATTAGGGGTGGGCAATAAATGCTGGCCTAGCCGGCGAAGCCCGCATCCCATGAATTAATTTTAGAACTGTAGGCCGCAAAGTGGGGAGAGAGGGAATGGGCTCCCCCCTTCCTTACCTGTAAATGTTATTGTGGAACTTGTTGTATGAGGAGAGTGTTATCAGTCCTCCCCAGGCAGCAGAGAGTGAAAAGAAAATCTGCGTGGCAGCATCCTTCCACACCTATTGTAGCAGAAAGAAACAGAGCCGCAGCTTAAAAAGGTTAAGTTTCTATTGTAACAACAACTTGAATTTGCACAGTGCCGTTAAGGTAAGAAAATGTCCCAAGGTGCATCACAGGAGTGTTATCAGACATAACTCAACACTCGGCCACGTAAAGAAATATTGGGCAAAAGTTTGCGATCGGCAACAAACAGATTAGATTTTCAGGAATTCCACAAGGCCATTAGGAAAAGTGAAATGTCAAAGGAAGGAGCTACAGAAAGTACAGTGTGAACTTTGTAGATGGGGCCCTGGACTGCAACTTTCAACCAGATGGAGAATTTTTGTTTTTCCAATTAAGGGGCAATTTGGCATGGTCCATCCACTTAACCTGCACATCTTTTGGATTGTGGAGGTGAGACCCACGCAGACACGGGGAGAATGTGCAAAACTCAACACGGACAGTGGCCCGGGGCCGGGATCGAACCCGGATCGTCGGCACCGTGAGGCAGCAATGCTAAACACTGCCCATTAATACAACTCTTAATGTGGAAAATAAATAGAAACAAATCACTGATAACCCATTAATGCTTGGAAGTGGAAATATTTAAAGTTTACAAATTTGGAGCAAAAATCCCATTGCTGGAAATGAAGTGGAAATATTTTGGGTGTTGTTGGAGTCTGACGGTTAATTCAGGTGTGCAATTATCCTGGAGATCTGTTCCCATTATTGGCACTGAACACATTCTGAAAATGTGAAGGAAAGAGATAGTCCATTTTTAAAAAAGCACCATTCCAAGTCATCAGCTAACAATTGTTCTCTGAACAGCAAACAAGCGGGTAGATAAACGGTGTGAGGGAAGCTAACGCAAGGTTCCGTCGCCAAGTTTAGATATCACTTCTGCCTCTTGCGTAGATCGCGTCTTTGTTTCTAACTGGCCTCCTCAGTCAAGCCACTCTTATTTTTGCTTCGCCTCGTGGAGTCACATAACTGCTCTTGGAAAATTAAATATTAAAAGGTTGCTGAGTGCTGTTTTATATTGCCACTGAAGGGCAATTTGTACTAATTGTATTCTATCCAATTTAAAAACCTATTGCTGCTGAGCTGTCAGTGAGGAACAGAGGGAGGATTGATTGATTGAAATCCTTTCGAAGTTCAAACCGGTCCTATAAGATTCTAATATATTTTGCGAATGTAACGTTCTGTATTTTTCTGCTAATTACTGACTTCATTTTTTCATCAAGGTTTTAATTCACTCTTGAAAAAAATATTTCATTTCTATGATCAGAAGTCATATTCTAGGTTTGAAATGAAAGAAGAAACGAAACCTTATTTAAGTGGATGGGGCTCAGCAGTTAGTGGCAGCTCAGACCTATTTGAGGCTGCCCCCGTGTGGTGATTTTCTCCCGAGTGCTGTGTTTCATTTGACAAATTCCAACTCGAATGTTTAACCTCTTGCAGATTGTTTAACATTGAACTAGGAGACGTAGAGGAGAGCACCAGTGAAGGGAGTCTGCCTTATTTTGAAATGGAATGGCATCACCTCAACCAAATCCAGGGGCTGGATTGTCGAAACGAGGTTGAGAACCGATTTTGGGGATCAAATCTGGACCCTGATCCCACACTGCGGTGTCAACAGTCAGCCAAACAGAAGGATTGGCCACCAGAGGGTGCCCGCTGTCACGGTGGCACAGTGGTTAGCACTGTTGCTTCACAGCGCCAGGGTCCCAGATTCGATTCCCGGCTTGGGTAACTTTCTGTGTGGAGTCTGCACGTTCTCCCCGTGTCTGCATGGGTTTCCTCCGGGTGCTCCGGTTTCCACCCACAAGTCCTGAAAGACGTGCTTGTTAGGTAATTTGGACATTCTGAATTCTCGGTGTAACCCGAACAGGCGCCGGAATGTGGCGACTAGGGGCTTTTCACAGTAACTTCATTACAGTGTTAGTGTTAGCCTACTTGTGACAATAACAAAAGATTATTATTATTCAAGATCATGGTGGCAAGAGCTGGAGAGTCAATAGGAGTACCTACAGGACTGCAGCTTGCAGTAAGGGAGAGAGAGAGCACCTCCAACAAAGAACAAAGAACAAAGAAAAGTACAGCACAGGAACAGGCCCTTCGGCCCTCCAAGCCTGCGCAGACCATGCTGCCCGTCTAAACTAAAACCTTCTACACTTCCTGGGTCCATATCCCTCTATTCCCATCCTATTCATGTATTTGTCAAGATGCCCCTTAAACGTCACTATCATCCCTGCTTCCACCACCTCCTCCGGCAGCGAGTTCCAGGCACCCACTACCCTCTGTGTAAAAAACTTGCCTCGTACATCTCCTCTAAACCTTGCCCCTCGCACCTTAAACCTATGCCCCCTAGTAATTAACCCCTCTACCCTGGGAAAAAGCCTCTGACTATCCACTCTGTCTATGCCCCTCATAATTTTGTAGACCTCTATCAGGTCGCCCCTCAATCTCCTTCGTTCCAGTGAGAACAAACCGAGTTTATTCAACCGTTCCTCAAAGCTGATGCCCTCCATACCAGGCAAACATTCTGGTAAATCTTCTGGTAGTGTGGCGACCAGAATTGAACACTCCAAGTGTGGCCTAACTAAGTTTCTATACAGCTGCAACATGACTTGCCAATTCTTATACTCAGTGCCCCAGCCAATGAAGGCAAGCATGCCGTATGCCTTCTTGACTACCTTCTCCACCTGTGTAGCCCCTTTCAGTGACCTGTGGACCTGTACACCTAGATCTCTCTGACTGTCGATACTCTTGACGGTTCTACCATTCACTGTATATTCCTTACCTGTATTAGTCCTCCCAAAATGCAACTCCTTCCTTTTTTCCTTTATTCGTTTACGGGTAGTGGGCGTCACTGGCCAGGCCAGCATTTATTGCCCAACCCTGAGGGCATTTAAGAATCAACCACATTGCTGTGGATCCGGAGTCACATGTAGGACCAGGTAAGGACGGCAGATTTCCTTGCCTGAAGGACATTAGGTTTTTACACAATCGACAATGGCTTCCTGGTCGCCTTTAGACTTTTAATTCCAGATTTTTATTGAATTCAAATTTCACCATCTGCCATGGCAGGATTCGAACCCCAGTCCCCAGAACATGACTCTGGATTACAAGTCCAGTGACAATACCACTACGCCACTGCCTCCCCAAGGTGTTTTTTGACAAACCTTTATAGAAGGAATACCCATAGCTGCCTAGTCACCATTATGGAAGATAAACCTTTCCACATGGCAGCCTGTGGCTGCAGTGTGGTCAGGTAGGTAGGGGGGCTGCGGGGATGGAGTGGTCCTGATTAGATAGATCCTGAACTGCAGGCCTCATCTCCCTTCCTACCCAAACCCCCCCCCCCCCCACCGCCGTGCCCGTCTCCAGGAGAACACCTCCAGCCAGTTGCAGTGGTCTCAATGCCATAGGCTGCCCACAGGTCGATCATGAAAATCCAATCAGCCCTGTATCACTGGCCTTAACTGGCCTCTTAATTATCTTAACAAGCTACCCACCACTTGCAGCAAGGTATCCCTTTCCCAGCCTCCAGAAAAATGATTGCTATTGCGGACCCCAACAGGGAACCAGCCCACCTGCTGGCGAAGGTCAATTCTCTTTCTCCAGCCCAAAATTCAGCATCAAAATCTAGCCCCTGATGCCCATCCCAGCCCCGCTGTGATGTACTCTCTCCTTCCAGCGTGACTAAGGATCTTCCAGTTACAACACCCAAGGTAAGCAGAGTTCAGAATAAGCCTAAATGGGAAACTATGGATTGGACATGCAAAGCAAAGTGAGAAACACAGATGAACACCAGAAATGGGCCACAAAACCAGAAATACAAGACTATACATAGCGGGAAGCATAGTTATGGAAATGCAGTTGATCATTGAAGAAAGATGTGACAAAGCCGGATGACCATAACAGCAAATTCATGCCTCCAACAGCATTAGCCTCTCTTGAGGCTTCGATTCCAAGCAGTTCTTACTGCCTGAGTGCTGCCCATCAAATCATGGGGAGGCACAGACCCACCCCACCCAGGGTAAGTATGTAGTGTGTGGGATTTGCTAGATATACTGGGAATGTGCTGAGCACACTGACGTGGCCTCAGACTTCCATACCTTATACTACAAGGTCCTCCCATCAACATGAAGTCAGAAGTGGGGCCATTCGGCCCATCGAGTCTGCACCGGCTCTTGGAAAGAGCATCCTACCCAAGGTCAACACCTCCACCCTATCCCCATAACCCAGTAACCCCACCCAACACTAAGGGCAATTTATCATAGCCAATCCACCTAACCTGCACAACTTTGGACTGTGGGAGGAAACCGGAGCACCTGGAGGAAACCCACGCTCACACGGGGAGGATGTGCAGACTCCGCACAGACAGTGACCCAAGCCGGAATCGAACCTGGGACCCTGGAGCTGTGAAGCAATTGTGCTATCCACAATGCTACCGTGCTGCCCCTATAATGCAGCAGTCCATGCAGCAAGTACTGGCTTTGACTGATGAGTAGCAAATAACATTCATGCCACAGATGTGCCAGGCAATGGCAATCGCCAACTAGACATCTACTCCCATTCACACTCAATGACATTGCCACCACTGAATTACTCGCCATCAACATCCTGGCTGTCAAAATTGACCAAAGCTTAATTGGACCAGTCACATAAATATTGGGGCTACCAGACCGAGGTCAGAGCTGGGTATTCTGCAGTGAGTGACTTATCTTCTGACTACTCAAAATCTACCCGCCCATCTACAAGGCACAAGTCAGGAGTGTGATGAAATATTCTCCACTTGCCTGGTTGTGTGCAGCCCCAACACCACTCCAGAAGCTCAACACGGCAGCGCACTCACGCCCGTGGATTTTCTGAAACAGGTTTACAGGAGCCCAAACCACATCAGATGTTGAGCTACAATGAGCTTGTTTAGTTGTTGGGGAAAGAAAGAGGAACATAGAGGGGTGGCACGGTGGCACACTGCTGCCTCACAGTGCCACGAACCGGGGTTGAATTCCGGCCTCGGGTGGCTGTCTGTGCGGAGTCTGCACTTTCTCCCCATGGGTTTCCTCCGGGTGCTCCGGTTTCCTCCCACAGTCCAAAGATGTGCAGGTTAGATGGATTGGCCATGATAAAATTCCCCCTTAATGTCCAGGGATGTACAGGTTAAATAGGGTTACGGGGATAGGGAGGGGGAGTGGGCCTCGGTAGGGTGCTCTTTCAGAGGGTCGCTGCAGACTCGAAGGGCTAAATGGCCTCCTTCTGCACTGTAGGGATTCTATTCCATTCTATATATACCATCCAGGGCAAAGCATCCCACTTGGCTAGGACCCCATCCACCATCTTAAACATCCACTGCTGACACACAGTGGCGGCCGCGTGTACCATTCCACAGGATGCACATCAGCAATTTGCCAAGAATGCTTCAGCAGCACCTTCCAAATCTGCGACCTCTCCCAATTAGCAGAACAAGGCAGCAGGTGCAGGGGATGACCGCCACTTGGAAGTTCCCCCCCAAGTCATAGTTGATCCTGACTTAGCCACAGATTGCTGCTCCTCATCATTGTGATCAAAATCCTGGAGCTGCCTTTCTATCATCACTGTGGGAGTATCTTCATCACAGGGACTGTAGCAGTTCAGGAAATTGGCTCGCCACTGCCTCCTCAAAGGCAATTCAATTTGGGTAATAAATGTCAGAGGGTCGCTGCAGACTCGAAGGGCTAAATGGCCTCCTTCTGCACTGTCTGGAATTCTCCGCTCGTTGCGTGGGGCGGCTTCAATGGGAAATCCCTTTGGCGGACTGCCGGCGGGGAGACAGAATCCCGCCACCAGCGAACAGCGCACCGCCGAGGAACACGCTGCTGGGAAACCGAAGAATCTAGCCCGAGATGGCAATGAGGTTAAAGGACTTGAGGCAACTGCTACTACATTGGAACTTCTTTGTGACACACATGCACATTAAGGGCTGGCCGTCAGAATGTGTACTGTTGGCCGCACGGTGCCGCAGTGGGTTAGCCCTGCAGCCTCACGGCGCCGAGGTCCCAGGTTCGATCCCGGCTCTGGGTCACTGTCCGTGTGGGGTTTGCACATTCGCCCCGTGTTTGCGTGGGTTTCGCCCCCACACCCAAAGCTGTGCAGGTTAGGTGGATTGAACACGCTAAATTGCCCTTTAATTGGAAAAAATGAATTGGGTACTCTAAATTTAAAAATAAATAAATAAATTTTTAAAAAGAATGGGTACTGTTCGCAGGGACTCTCAGCTCGTAATACAGGGAACTGTAGGCGCATTTGGTGCAATTTTCATTCTTAACGGATGGAAAGAGAGAGGGAGCATGGACATATTCTCCAGGCATGCAATGCCTCTTCAGTAATACCCCACACTGGGAACATATAATCAGACAGCTAGTAAACATGCACACATATGCAAACATGCACGCATATAGTGACAGTCACCTGCATATATCGTGATATGTACGTGTATGTGCATTGTGATACACAGAGAACCATGCACATATATAGTGACGCACTGGCATACATACAAAGATAATAGTGCACATATAATGATGAACAAATGGTGTCACACGGGGATGCACACATACATATAGTGAGAGAGGTCTACACATGTTCAATCATCATATAGTAGACAAGGCAAAGAGGGGCAGGATTTACAGTAATGAAAAGTTGTTCTCATCCTTATGGAATGCAAACAGGAGCAATCGAAGTCAGTGGTCTCTTGCCAAGTTCACTTTTTAATTCCAACTTCATCTTTAGATTAAATATTGATGCTCCCTCGTATCCTCATTTTAACGAGTCTAAGTCAGGGAATTCCATTGGGAGTCAAAATGACCTCCGCTTTCTTCTTGCTAGGGATCAGTCATTAGCTACAGTGACAGCACATCCAGTTCCACCGCACAAGAGTCATAGACATAAATTGACTGCGAGCAATGTTCCCTGGATCTTTCATTCTCGGGGAAAGACAACATTCATGCCATTCTTGAGATGTGCTCATTGCTCTAACAAAGCCAGCGCGTGTTGCCTTTCCCTTGAGTAGGTGACGATGTGTAAGGTGGCAAGGTTGGGAAGTCGCTGAGAGAGGGAAGGTACTCGCAGATACATGTAATGGCCTTAAGGGGGCATCAGAGGCACAATGATGTCCGACTGCAAGAGTGGTATTGGCGACAAGGGGTAGTGAGAGGGGAGGTAGGAGGAGTTACAACAATGAGATGAAGGCAGAAATTCTATTCATTCCACAGAGGCACCGCAATTTGTTATCAGTTAATCAGCTGTTATCCACTCTGTATTTATCCATGTTACGTGGTGATTATAATAACATTGCAACTGCACTGAAAACAAAAGACTCGTCCTGATCTATTATTCAAGTCACTTTCTTTTAACTATTGATTCTTCTGCATTTCTTCTTTCTCGTTATCTTTACCTGTTTGCAACAGAGTCATTTGTATCTGAACTCCACTTAAAAGCTGCGTTACAGCTGTCTCTTTTCTGATGAGCAATATATTCCATTGTAATTGCGTCCTCCTGCATCAAAGATGTACAGCACGCTAAAGGAACAGTTCTGTGCGGGGGGGGGGGGGGGGGTTGGCGGGAGCAAAGGAATGAAGAGGGTTTGCTGAATGGAATTTATCTGTTAAGAGTTAAACACTGGTGAAAACATGAAGTCCTGCCTCCTTCGCTCTTTATAATTGACCATTGCTATTTTACAGTGTGGATTAAAATGCCCACCTTGGCATCCTTAAGCTTATCCCATTTGGGTGTAATAAAGTACCAGATTCCGTCTCCAGCCCCTGGCAGAGTGATCCCTCGGACCAGGAGGATGACGAGGACCACATAGGGGAAAGTGGCTGTGAAATAGACGACCTGCACATAAAAAGGGGGAAATCTCATTCATTGGCTTCCGGTCAGAAAAATGGTGCCACGCACTGCTGTAAAACGACAAAGCAGCAAATTAACAAAACGCACCTTTCCAGATGATTTTATTCCTTTCGCCAGGGACAAATAAACAATTATCCAGGCTAACAACAGTGTCATTGCTAACTCCCACCTTATTTCCCCAGGATGTTCAATCCCATCGGAAATCTTTAACACGAAGTACCTGCGAAGAAACAATGTCAATCATGAGATAAACAGGAATGCATATCGGCTCAGTCTCGGCATTGCGTGCCGGTCTAAAGTGGGCGATGGCAAGTGGGCAGCCCGTTTCACGGCAGCCCCCATTTTTACCCACATCAAATAAAAGTAAACACCAGGACAACAATCTGCTATCGCCTGCTTTGCATACTTGCACTAAGTCAGGATCTAGCTCGATGATTTGATGCCGTAGATATAATTAAGTTTGGTTCTGTTTAAATTTACAGTTTTGTCACAAGTTTCTCACAGCTTTGAGCATCTCCTCAACAGGGGCTGGTTTAGCACAGGGCTAAATCGCTGGCTTTGAAAGCAGACCAAGGCAGGCCAGCAATTCCCGTAACAGCCTCCCCGAACAGGCGCCGGAATGTGGCGACTAGGGGCTTTTCACAGTAACTTCATTTGAAGCCTACTTGTGACAATAAGCGATTGTCATTTCATTTCTCTCCTTCGATTTAATTGACAATGTCGTGTCAATTCCACCAATTAAGACTTGACCTAATGATAGTTCAAAAGTTCATAAAATACAGGAGCAGAATTAAGCCATTCGGCCCATCAAGCCTGCTCCGCCATTCGATCATGTCTCATCTCATCCTGGCCTTAACTCCACCGTACTTCCCGTTCTCCATAACCCTTCAGTCCATTTCCAATTAGGATAGGAGGCACATAGATTACAGGAATAGAATAAAATCTCAAATCCTTTTTACCTCCTTCTTAAAGTTTACAACACTGTGTATGGAGATCAAAGATTTCATTATCAGGATTAAAATGGTCATGTGATAGTTATTTTGCGGAGGAACTTTACATATTTAACAAAAGCACTTTTTGTTCAATTCATTCATTTTTTAACATAAATTTAGAGTACCCAATTTATTTTTTCCAATTAAGGAGCAATTGAATATGGCCAATCCACGTACCCTGAACATCTTTGGGTTGTGGGGGTGAAACCCCCGCAAACACGGGGAGAATGTGCAAACTCCACACGGACAGTGATCCGGGGCCGGGATTGAAACCGGGTCCTCAGCGCCGTAGCCCCAGTGCCAACCACTGCCCAACATGCCGCCCTCCAAGGCTTTTTATACAATGTGGAGAATGTGCAAACTCCACACGGACAGTGACCCAGAGCCGGGATCGAACCTGGGACCTCAGCGCCATGAGGCAGCAATGATAACCACTGCACCACCGTGCTGCCCACTTTTTGTTCAATTCTTCCTCCCTGCCCCATCTCTTATTTATTTATTTTGCCTTTGTGCCATGCGGAATTCCTCAGCCAACATTAGCATGATCAGCCTGCTGTTTCCCAGGTTCCTGCCCACATGGTTGTGAAGGTGACCACTCAGGGATGCTGTAACGGGAGACCAGACGGCTAGCCCTCCAGCCTCCCTCGCTCCATGCCCAGCCTCAAGTTTCTATTCCATATTTTTCAGTTTTGAAATAAACGATAGCTGTCGCATTAAGCTGCCCCTCTTACTTGAAATATTCTTCACTCCCGCTGACAAAGGTTTTGTTTATTGGCCTGGTATAATTCACCATGGTGACATTGGGAAAGGCAGAAATGCAAAATGATGAGTTTTTAATCTGCACACTGTTGGTATCTCCAATTATGCAAGAATCTGTTGGGACAAGAAAAGTGACATTAATACATTCAATATCCTCAATGGTTTTTGCCACTAATTCTGTTGAATTTCCAAATCATTTGCGAACATTGGAGAATTTTGAGCTTCCAATATTTTTCAGAGAACTCTGGCACTGACGACAAGAGATGCTCATAGAGAATGCTTGCAGTTCAAAGGATTTGCTTTGCATCAGTGCATTGAGAAATCACTTCTTAGCTGAATAAAATTGCATGCATGAATACAAGGCTTGTTCAAGTTATTAAAAAAAAAACTAAATGACTTTAATTAAGTTTGCAGCGTTCACGGGTCCTGCAGGAACATGCTCCCATTGATGTCAGAATGCAAAATCACTCTTGTACCAAATAATATTAATTTAATGAGAAATATTGAATTAAAACATACCAGAATCATACGTCCCTGAGGCGCAATTACACATACACAGGTTAGTGCGATATGTGCAGAATGACACTGTACGATAGTTGTTGTGCAGCACAGTTTAGTTTTACAAGACCTACCTCTCCATGCTACACATTCCCTGCTATCTGGACCTTCAATGGATTAATTGGAACCAACAAATCAGCAAAGAAGAACAGAATGCTTCCTTTTTTATGAGGAGTGTATGGGTCAGGTTGCAGTTTTCTACTAAACTACAAGGCCTTCAGTGGAATGGCCACTCAGGGTCTTTTCATTAATCGAGGAGAGGATTTAACCCAATGCCTCACGTTGCCCTCGTGGACAAGGTGTGAGGTATGAGCCTATGGTCTAATACCAAATTTTATTCGGGATGTGTGCTCCGACTCCAAGATTCATGTGAGGGGTGATAGAGATTCCCTGAGCCTGTCTTAAAAAAAGAAAAGCAAGATAAGGTTGTCCATTGTTGTATTTTCTACCTTCATCGATGATTTGTTGGATGGTGATGTAAAGGAAGACTTTGGAATTGCAATCATTTCTAAAAGAATTGTGGCACTTTTCACCAATTCTTATCCTGTTGATAGACAGACCTGGAGTTCACTATTCTGAACAGCAGCCTAACCAGTGAATGGATGCCCCAAACGCCGCCATGTAATGCTACCATTCTCTACAGTTCAACAAAGTTCTTCAAACTATTGATTGGAAGATAGCACAAATATTTCCCCCAATTACATCAATGTCTGCGGACATTTTTTGGATGTGAATGTTAGTGCAGTTTTTTCAAGACCACACTTAGAAAGAAAAAATTGTCCTGGTCTTTCTCATTCTTTATCTCCAAAGTCTTGCCACCAAACAAGCTGGTAGCATCTGTGATGCGTGTACAAATAGTTTCCCTTACGTATCATACTTCCAAGGCAATCAACAGAAAGCCTTCCTCCTGTCTATGTGCAAAGTCTTTGAACACGCGAGGTGGAGTTGTGAAAACAAAGGGCAAAGGTTTCAAGGAAGAAGGGGTTAAGCGTAATAAACCTGCTCCCTGGCAAGGCTCATGGCATACTTGTCTTATTGCCAAAGTCGTTTAAATGAGGGTCTGCACTTAATAGTCGATGATGAGTGAACGCAATCCAGGGCATTATGCTTTAGGTCTGCAACATAAAGACTGCCATGTTGGAAACTGTCTTACTCAGATCCTTCCAGTAAGTCAAAGGCTAGAGGGCCACCCTATGAATAAAAACTAAACTGATAAGAAAACAATGAGTCCCAGGGATGACAGTTGCTGCAAAGATTACCCAGAGGCCAAATATGCAAACATATACCCAAGGTTCAATGTCAATCTTGGTTAGGTTGCAGAGAGACAAACAGTCATCATAGATATCATAGAATTTACAGTGCAGAAGGAGGCCATTCGGCCAATCGAGTCTGCACCGGCTCTTGGAAAGAGCACCCTACCCAAGGTCCACACCTCCACCCTATCCCCATAACCCAGTAACCCCACACAACGCTAAGGGCAATGTTGGACACTAAGGGCAATTTTATCATGGCCAATCCACCTAACCTGCACGTCTTTGGACTGTGGGAGGAAACCGGAGCACCCGGAGGAAACCCACGCAGACACGGGGAGAACGTGCAGACTCCACACAGACAGGGACCCAAGCCGGAATCGAACCTGGGACCCTGGAGCTGTGAAGCAATTGTGCTATCCACAATGCTACCGTGCTGCTCAAGATCTACTGCAGCTCCACCTGGTGGGGGGGGGGGGGGGGGGAGGCTAATGTGCTTGGAGGAGGAAACTAGGAGCAGTGCACTCACATTTCATTGTGAGCTTTGCTGCTGACAATGCCAGTCAGTAATAGTTTCCTGGGTGCCCACTTTCATCTCAAGCATAAGCTCAACCCTGCATTATAAGTTACATTTCTGGTAGAAAAGGGGTGGGAGACGGTAAGTGGGGCTTCTTTCGAGTTAGGTTTGTTCCAAGGTGGGGTAACCGGGGATGGGAACATGGAACCCAATTGATTGCCACTGGCAGATTCAGCGATTGAATACTTGAGGAAGGCAGATCTGCTGCACTTCAGGATGATGATCTCGGCCAGATTCGCTGGCTCGCTGATGAGGCCTGGCACTATACAGCCTTTTCAGGGGCTGGAACTCAGATGACCTTTCAAGCCAACACCCTGATAAGTAGGGTGGTCTTAGCCTGGAGAAGGAGTGGGAAACTTGCAAGTGAGCTGTGCTGGTAAAGGGGTCTAGTTTTAGCTAGCTGTGCTCCAGTAACACCCTTACACATCATCATGTTCACTGAACCTTTAATTTTGCCAGATAATACTGAAGCTTGAAGAGGAGGGGACACGCAAACTAGGCGTGTTTCCTCAATTCAGAAGGTTACAGGAAGATTTGATCAATATTTTGAAGATGTTAAAGGGAACAGATAGAGGGGACAGGAATGAATTATTACTCCTGGTTGGGCAGTTTCAGACCGGGGGGCATAGTTTACAAATCAGAACCAGACCATTTAGGAGTCAAATTGGGAAACGCTTCTGCCCACAATGACTGAACTCTTTTCTGTAAACAGCAACTGATGCCCCATCAATTGTTAATTTTACACCCACAATTGGTGGATTTTTGTTAACCAAAGGTATTAAGGGATATGGGGCAAAGACAGATCAAATTTTCCAACCATTCCCGCTGGCAGGATCTTCTGGTCCCACTGACGGCGATCTCCCACTGCGGGATTTCCAGTGGCGGGGTGGGGGCTGGGGGAATAAAACAGGAAATCCCATTGACAGCCGCAGAACCAGAAAATCCTGCTGCTGGCCAATGGCAGGACAGCTCGGCCATTGCGAAGCACAGCGCCAAGGACGCGGAAAATTCTGCCCGGGAAGTTAGGTCACAGACCAGCGATGATCTAATTGAACGGTGGAACGGGCTTGACAGGCCTACTCCTGTTCCTGGGTTTTAACCCTATGCTTAAAATGCACCAGAGTTAAGCAAGTGGGTGTGGCCTAAAAGGGATAAAATGTGTACACCACTTGAAGCAAACATGAAGTCTAATTCCTCAGTCATTTGATTTGCAAACTTTCAAGCATGGTGATCAGCTTCCCATGCATGTCAGCACTAGTTAACTGGGAAAGCACAATGCCGTGTGCACTGTACAATGCAGATTGACAATAGAGATTATGCATCACAGCATGTTTTGTATCATATAATGCAGTCTGGTATGGACTTACAACACATTGCCATATGTTCTCTGTGGCACAGTGTTGTATACAATTGTGGTACAGTTTCCTATGTACTCTGAAGTGGTGTACTTTGTATCATGAAACATAGTGTGATAACGCACCATGTAACGGTGCAGCATGTGCATTTGTACACATATGATGTACACATAGTACGTTAAAAACTGTGCAGCACACGGTGTTAAATATTGTGTTACACAGTTTATAAGCTGTATCAAAAATGTATGGTGTTAAACAGTGTGGTATATACCTTGTATGCATTGCGTAACAGTGTGATATATACTGTGTAGCACAGTGTGCGTAATACCAACTAATGGCATGGTATGCACTGTGTAACACAGTGTGATACATACTGTGTAACACAGTTCAGTCTACTAAATGTAACAGTGTAACACATAACACTATTATGTATCATTGCAGTATTTACCGTGTAACTTGGTATTGTAAATTCCATGTAACACTGTTATGTATTGGAACCTGGAGTGTGGTACGTGTTAATTAACATTGTATTCTGTCAGTGTGTTTTTCTCAACGCATTTTTTTCCCTGGACTGAAATCAGATCATGTGCTCGTAACAAAATCTACGGCCTAGAAAATACCGGTAGCAATGTATGACATGAAGGCTGAAAACATTTGTACTGAATTTCCTTCTCTGCCATTTTAACTGATGCATCACCCCCATTGAGACGAACATCTGGAAAGACAAATCTGATACTGGCCTGTTAAGTGTTTGTACAATCATATTGCTGACATTAATTAGGTTTATACATTAATATCCGATAGTAATTGCAGGATTTTGTGCTCCAGGGTAGTCGCCAAAGTCAAAATCCCTGTAAAATCAAAACATCAGTGCCTCCCTGATTTAATACAGACACTCAGCTAGTTTCCTTTATCTCCAATGATCCAAGAATAATATTAACCTAGACAATTCAACTTTTTCATTAGAATTTGAAAATATTTTACAAGATGTGTAAAAATAGGAGCTGTCCGATCAAAGAAAGAAAGTCTCGCATTTATATAGCACCATTCACAATCGCAGGACATCCCAAAGCACTTTACAACCAACAAACTATTTTTGAAGTATTGTTGCCACTGCGCGACAGCCAATTTGCAGACAAGACCCTTCAAACAGCAATGTGGTATTGACCAGATCGTCGGTTTTAATGGTGTCAGTTGAGGGATAACGACTGCCCAGGACACCGAGAAGCACTCTCCTGTCCTTCTTCAAAAAGTGTCACGTTAAATATGACAACTCCCCACCCCACCCCACCCCCACCCCCACCTCCCCCCGAAGATGGCAGCCAGGGCCTCAGTTTAAAGGCTGATCCAAAAGCCTGGTACCTCCAACAGTGCAGCACTCCCCCATTACTGCACTGGAGTGTCAGCCTAGATTTTATGCTCAAGCATCTGAAGTGAGCCTCGAATCGACAATGAGTCAAGGCTAACAGTCTTTGCATTAATTGAGTTACATGATCCCACAGTGCTGTCTTTCTCAAAGCAGAGATGCATTCCTGAGACAGGGCAAGTTGCAGATTAATACAGCGGATTCATAAAGCTGACATGTGCAGTTCTATTATGTTAGTCTGTAATAATGCACAGGCGTAGCATGATGCATGCATTAAATAATATGTACACAAGCATTAGATTTCTATAGATATGCAAATATGCATTAAAATCAATACAAAAAACATTCTGCATTACCTTTGATCTTAAAGCATTTTTTTTTGCAGATGAGTGAAAAATGTGGAATGCATTACTGTCTGCTGTTATCTGCAAGCTGTTAGGTTTAGCCCATATTACGTTTATATTACACTGTGATTTTCCAAAGTTAGCATCCTTCATTTTCCTATGGTTTATATTTTTTGTTTCTGTGAATAAATTAATGAGATGCATCATTAAAGATTTCAGTAGGGTTAGGACAAACTGCCAGAACAGCAAAGTTTTGTTTTTGCTAAAATCTCTGTGATTAGTGCGGTGTTTGAAGAGCATGCATATCCAGGTGAGGAATGGCACAGGGCGAAACTTCCTTCACATTGTTCCAACAATGTGCCTTAATTCAACTTCATAAAAGCACCTCCTACTGGGCCAATGCAAATGTGTCATTTCTCTCTTACAGCCTTTTGGCAAGACTGTTCATTTCTTTATTCGAATCAGAATCTTTGCTTTGGGTCAGGAGGAGCTAAGTTAAGGTGACTGAAATTATTTCCATTTAGGACCATACCCTCTGGCAAACAAAAACTTTCAGCTCATCAGCCTTGATTAGATTCAAACTCGCACTCCTGAGTTGAGGTAACATTATATAATTTTGCTGTAAGATGACGGAGTCAATTCCCTGAACCATGCTTTATCCAAACGGCTTCCCTCTGGGAGTGTGTGAATTTACCCTCATATCCAATGACAACTTTGGTGGAAAAATGTTTTTGCGATCACTACTGTGGATTGATGTAACAACTTTTCTACTGCAATATTACTGATATAGCTTGTATGGGCACCAGTATTCATATTCTGTAACCCCAATACAAGCTGTGAATCTAAAAATACCAACAGCACAGAATTCATGTAGAATTATTGAGGCGATCTAATTCAATGGTTCAAATGATGCGATGAACATTACGGCTGGGATTGGCGTTCAGTGGTGAGGCGACTGTGCTCACCACTGACATCAATGAAATCTAGAGTCTCTGTGGTATGGAGTTCTCCTTTCCCAGCACCATTTTGAATATGGCGGAAGATCAGGGGGATTCCAGGTATCCATCAGTGATGTCATCAAATAGTGTAAGCAACCAATCCCACAAATGTGACATTAGTTTTTCAGGGATAATACGGCTGTTTGGCAGTTATCAAGAACGTAAGTGGATCATTATCAACCCTGTTACACCTCATTCAACAAGGTGTGGCTTTTTTCAAGGGTTTTTGCAGCAGGGTTAATAGTGTAAAAGAGTAAGTTCTCATTTGTTTGGTATTTCTTATTTGATTGCAATCTATGGGGATTTCAGCAGCACATCCCATGGAGAAGCATCGAGTTACTGACAGCATTTCTACATTCAACTGCACATGTGCACATTCAGAAATTGTTGTTAGTTTCAGAGGAGTTACAGCTGCAAGAACTGGGCCTATGTGATCAAGGATATAAAATAACACATCCTGATATCTGCTGGTATGATATACACTGCCAATCACTTTTGTCAGACATTTTCCTATTTTTGGAGTGCTGGATGATATTAGTTTGAAGAGTTTTATAAACCTCAGTGAAATTATTGTTGTAAGTTTATGAGTTGATGTACAAAAAACTACAGGTAAATTCATTTTTTTAAATTGGGAGTGCTCAATTCATTTTTTTCCAATTAAGGGGCAATTTAGCGTGGCCAATCCACCTACCTGCACACCTTTGGGTTGTGGGGGCGAAACCCACACAAAAACGGGGAGAATGTGCAAACTCCACACAGACAGTGGGCCAGAGCCGGGATCAAAATTGGGACCTCGGTGCCGATAGGCAGCAGTGCTAACCTCTGCGCCACCGTGCCGCCCGACTACAGGTAAATACTTCACACCGTTAATACTTGCCTGAAGCTTCCATTTGTGCTTATCTCAAAAGTTTCACTGAACACAAATTGTTGCAGTCTTAAATGTTGCTTGGTTTTTATCTAAGGTAAAGATTCAATCTAATTTAATATGATTATAATTTAATTTAATTCATTGTAATTGTGCATTGGTCCAGTTCTACTTAAATCATAATGACACATCTCAGTAATATTGTAAATGAGCTGGGGTGTTATAACCAATCTAGATGCTCACAGTGGTGCTGAATGTGCAGTTCTGCTGTTGTACCAAACATCTCTATGTATCTAAATGTGTTGGCACTGAGCGGGTGGGAGTAATTGTAACAATTGAAAGATCTATTGCTCTTCGAATCCATCAACATGGCATTGTGAAAGAATAAGGATGAAGATTCAATTGTGTCGTGTTCCCAATCTCTGTGCCGAGCATATGGAGAGATCAATCAAAGGTGAGATGGCTCCATGTGGCGGTGGACTTTCCAATCAGAATTTCTATTGAACCATTCTTGTAACCCTATCAGCAGTTGACTGAAAGCAAGTCTAGCATTGGTTTGGGAAGTAAATACCCACCCTCAGGGCCACAGGAGGTGAATTTAGGACATCTGTAACAAAAAAAAAATGAAGGAAAAACAAGGTGCTTAACCTTATTGGAGGGTTATATAGCTTTAAGTGGCAAATGGTATAAAATTCAATTTTACACAGACAAAATGTTGACATTCAGAAGATTACTAAAATAGGCCTAAGGCCTCACAGTCTTGTGCAAACACTGAAAAACGGTATATTTCTCACTTGCATAATAAGCATTTTGGAGACAATAACAGTTATTGAGCATGATAGAGAAATATAAACACTTGAAGGAAATTCCTCAACATGACTTAGGAGTCGTTCCACAGCTTTTAACATATCTGGACTAAATTTATGTCCATTTATCGGCAACAGGCAGAATATCCTAAACCTGAATAGTCAATTTTTGATACCTACTGAAAAAAAAGGAAATAAAACACCACTGGTCGAGCCCAGTGGCACAGAAGCAATGTGGGCCCTCCTGGCTGGCATCACTAATTGCATCCATTCTAATGTTCTCGGGAAGATTGGCTCAAAAGAGCTCTGGAAAATTAATACCTTAAGAAGTTTTAAAACTGGCCCGGGAAAATCAAAGTTTAGTGCTGACCTTAATTACCTGTACAGTTACCTTGGTCAGCTAGTACCTCCTTTAGACACAAATTAATGGGTGTCAAAGACCAATGGGGGCGGTGAGAACAATACTTTTTCACTCATAGAATCATAGAATCCCTACAGTGCAGAAGGAGGCCATTCAGCCCATCGGGTCTGCACCAACCCTCTGAAAGAGCACCCTACCAGGCCCAATTCCCCACCTTATCCCCATAACCTAGGGGCAATTTAGCATGGCCGATCCACCCAACCTGCACATCTTTGGACTGTGGGAGGAAACCGGAGCACCCAGAGGAAACCCACGCCGACACACGGGGAGTCCACACAGACAGCTACCTGAGGTTGGATTCAAACCTGGATCTCTGGCTCTGTGAGGCAGTAGTGATAACCACTGTGCCACCCCAATAGGGCTGACAGGCAAAGAATGTCCTAGCAGAATCAACGGTGGAACCAGGGTCCGACATAAATTTTGAAGGGGTTTGAATCAACATTTGGAAATAAATATTTTGGAGGACTTAAAGGGCAGTGGATGGATGAGGGATAATTCTTTCAGGCAACCAGCACAGCCATGATGGGTGAAATGGTCCCCTCCATGTAAAATTCTCTGAATCCATGTTACTTCTTAGATAACTCATAAATCATTAGTGACAAGCCAGAAGACCCATTTACAAGCCACATATTTTAAGGGTCACTGTAGTTACTTGAACCTATTGACCCTCCAATAAAGTAACATGGCCCTGTACAAGTGAAGGCAACAATGTATTTAAAATCACACTGCAATCCAAATGATCATAACAGCAGCAGTAAAATGACTAGCAGTAACCTCTTTCCCGATTCCCACTAGTCAGCGAAGATGGGTGAAGGTGAAAAGTAAATCAAAAAGCAACTAAGGCTCGTTATATTGGAAGATGCCGTGGTCCCTGTTGGAATTTTAGAGGACCGCCTGCAGTTTTAAGGTATTTTATGTTGCACAGGTATTCATGGCGATCCCTGTAAAGCAAGCGCGTGTCTTTATAAGAAAAAAAAACTCTTCCAGTAGGTAAGAACATCGGGTCAGTCCCAAGAATAGGTTCTGCAGAGGTTACCCAATAACAGCTTGTCCTTGTCTCTACAATTTTCAGTGTTCCATTTGTTTTCGCAAGATGCCCAGGGAAGGACAGGTATGCACGATGCAAAAAGGTAGAAGAGAGTGTAACATATGATGATGTTGTAGTACACAGCGATCAGAACCGAGATGATTAACATAGCGATTCCGCATCCTACAAACACAGTGAGAAACAAGATCATTAAACAGGCAATATGGCATGTTTTTTTAATGCAGTGTCAGATGGAGCCTGTGACTTTGAATGCTTTACCTTGGAGGGCCGGAATAGCTTTCCACACTGATATCGGCCCCTGACTGGCAAACTGGCCAAGTGCAGTTTCAAGTAAGAAAATGGGGACTCCAGCGAAAGCCAGCATCATTAAGTAGGGGATCAAAAATGCACCTGCAATGCAGAAACAGTGAATAACCACACAGCTTCAGATATCTGACCTACTTTCAGAATTTAAGATGGCTTAAAAAAAAATGAAATTATGTTATGAAATTTATGAATCTAATAGAAGCTATATTTTGCTGAATTGCCCACACTGACTCCAAATTAAGTGCGATTGATTGAGCAGTAAGGGTAATGTTTTCAGAGAAACAGCTAAAATTGATGCACAATGTAGAGCCAAGGCCAGACACTGGGGGGCAGCACAGTCTCAACCATCGAAAACCATCACTGTACTGGACAAGTGGGCCATATGGGGGAAAAAAATGCTTTCTATCTGCAAAAATCAAAAGATCCAAAGCAAGCGACAGTCGCATCATTTCAACTCAGTCGATAAGGTAAAACTATCGATCAGAACCGCCTGTCAGTCGCAGAATAGCCTGACTGCTAAATATCGTTGGTGATCGCTTCACTCATTCAGCACGGCCTGGGATGATTCTGGGTTTTCTTTCAGTCCATTTGAAGTGATTTACACACAATTTACAGCGTTTTATCTCCTTCAACCAATGAACTCACTTGAAATAAACTGGTCAATAAAAAATATACAATCAGGTCCACAATGCGGCAAGATAAGAACGCAGTAAAGCTTGAATCCATTTATCATTTATTCCCTTCTGTAGACCAGATGCTGTCAGCTATCTCATGGATTCTGCTCAAACCTATCTAACTGTCTGATGAATATTGCTGAAAATAAAACCCTTAATGTACATATTATTATTAATTTACATATTATTCATTAACAGATGTGACTGATTGACTTCCTTTGTATGACGTTTCCAACCTCCCCAGAAAATGTGTCCATCTCTATACCCTTGCAAATCTCAATAATTTTCCAAATCAGATAGTTATATTTTTTAAAGTTTGCTAATTCACATAACAGTGAGTGCTTTCACTAAATCTGGGACTGAGGGGGGTCAATTTTGGACTTTGTGTAAAGTGTGAAGGATGATATTGATTCAGCAACTTGCCGCAGATCGGGCTGTCCGACCATCAGAGCACACCGTTTAACAATAGAGTGGGCAACTTAACCACCCCATTTCCACTTCAGTCTGACCATCTTCAATTTTGAACCACAAACAGCAAGGATGCCCGTCCTCAACACTCCAGATTTTGTTTAATTCGGCAGAAAGGCCTCCTGGAAATCCATGGGGGACCAGCTGGTAGTAATACCTAGGCCTGAGCAAGAAAACAATGGGGATGTCCCTACCTGGCCAAAGCTGTTTGGATCTAGATTCAAGTCCAGAAGAGGCCCAGGGAGGTGAAATATTTTTACAAGTTTCATCATGGGCCAGGTTCAGCAGAAATATTTCTCCTGGACCTGCAAGGAAGCTTTGGGTCTCCCCTTTCTGGGATCCCCTCCTTGCTGGATTACAGTTCTCCTGCCCCAGCACTACAAATTTACAATGTGCAGGAGGACATAGAATTCAAATGGTGCAGAAGGCGGTCATTCAGCCCATCCAAAAGAGCACCCTACCTAGGCCCAATCCCCCACCCTATCCCCAGAATCCCATAGAACCTTTGGACACTAAGGAGCAATTTATCATGGGCAATCCATATAACCTGCACATCTTTGGACTGTGGGAGGAAATCGGAGCACCCGGAGGAACCCTTGTAGACACGGGGAGAATGCACAAACTCAGCACAGACTGTCACCCAAAGCCAGAATTGAACCTAGGTCCCTGGCGCTGAAAGGCAGCAGCGCTAACCACTGTGTCACCTTTTTTATTTATTAATTCATGGGATGTGGCATTTATTTCCCACCCTAATTGTCCATGAGAAGCTGGTAGTGAGCCATCTTCTTGAACGGCTGCAGTCCATGTAGTGTAACTATACCCACAGTGCTGTTAGGAAGGGAGCACCAGGATTTTGACCGAGTGATAGCGAAGGAACGGCGATGTAGTTCCAAGTCAGGCGGATCTGTAAGGTTTGGAGGGGAACTTGTAGGTGGTCGTGTTTTCATGCATCTGTTGCCCTTGACCTTCCAGGTGGTAAAGATTGAGGGTGTGGAAGGTGCTGTTGAAAATCCTTGCTGAGTTGCTGCAGTGCATCTTGTAGATGGCACACATTACTGCTACAGTGCATCACTAGTGGAGGGAGTTGATGTTGAAGGTGGTGGATCGGGTGCTGATCAGGTGGACTCCTTTATCCTGGATGACGTTAACCTTCTTGGGAGTTATTGGAGCTGCATTCACCCAGGCAAGTGGAGAGTATTCCTTCACACTTCTGACTTGTGCCTTGTAGATGGTGGACAGGCTTTGGTGAGTCAGGAAGTGAGTTACTCGCTGCAGAATTCCCAGCCTCTGACCTGCTCTTGTAGTCACAGTTTTTATATGGCTGCTCAAGTTTAATTTCTGGTTAATGGTGATTCCCAGAATGTTGATAATGGGAGTATCGGCAATGGTAATGGCATTGAATGTCAAGGGGAGATGGTTAGATTCTCTCTTTCTGTAGATGGTCATTGCCTGGCACTTGTGTGGTGTGAATATTACCTTAACGGGCTGCAACTGGAAAGTGAATTAAATCCAATAGTTTGACTTTTTTAAAATAATCTTTATTGTCACAAGTAGGCTTCCATGAACACTGCAATTAAGTTACCGTGAAAACCCCTAGTCGCCACATTCCGGCATCTGTTCGGGTACACAGAGGGAGAATTCAGAATGTCCAATTCACCTAACAAGCTCGTCATTCGGGACTTGTGGGAGGAAACCGGAGCACCCGGAGGAAACCCACGCAGACACGGGGAGAACGTGCAGACTCCGCGCTGACAGTGACCCAAGCCGGGAATCAAACCTGGGACCCTGGCGCTATGAAGCAACAATGCTAAAACCACTGTGCTACCGTGCTGCCAAAAATAACATGAAATTTGTGGAAGTATAGATACAATAATACTGATAGCTGCTGCGACAATTTAAAGATACAGTATCAATCAGCCTTTTTGTAAAAAAAACAATGCGTCAAGGCAGTAGAGGTGCTGAAGCTGCAATAATATTGCAGATGCCTGTCCCAGACTGATAACTGCAAAGTACAACATTTACCTGGCAGACTTGAGCAATCTGCTAAATCTGCAATGTATTGCATTTAGCCAGCATGGATATTTCATTGCTTGGCAAACTCCACTTCCCACTCAGCTCATTTCCAATGTTAGGATCGCGTGGGCGGGATGATCTGCTTTTGCAAGATATTTTTTCTAAATACTGACAAGGATATTCAAAATAATGGCAGTTGGATTTCCTTCGCCTGGTATGAACTCCGGGTTTTGTGGATCATCCAAAGACTAAAAGTCAGGAAGATCTACTGGCTCCTTTTACAGGGATGCTTGCAATCTGAAGTCAATGCCACTGTTGCCCATGAACTGTGAAGGAATGATGAAGGCTTTTGACCATGTGGAGTGTGAGAAGCTGTTTCCACTGACAGGAGGGCAGCACATTACTGTCAGACAGCCAGGGTGGATGACAAGAAATGCTCTTTGCTCTATGCTTTATGTTCTGGCACTGGCTGGTGGGAGCAGATTGAATAGAAACTTCCAAAAGGGAATTGATAAATGGTTAAGAGAAAAGCGCAGAGCTGTTGGGAGAGAATAAGGAGTGGAATTAATTGTTAGATCGAGGCAGGCGTGGCTCGTGTGGAGTTAATGTACTTTGACATAAAATCATGTGATGTGTATTGAAAGTTTCTCCTAAACCGAAGTATCTGTTGGGGGGAGGAGCTGTGGACAAGGGCAGCCTCTAGCATGATTACACTGAGGCCAAGATTAACAAAGCTAGAATCAGAGGCCTCCCTCCGATGGGATCTTCCTGTGTAGTTACTAGGAATAAGGGTAATCAGGGTGGAAAATGAATGGAGAATTGAAACAATAACAGACAATTGGACGCAAGTAGGTTACGGGTGTGCATTGTGCGTCCAATGTCCTGATTAGCTCCTGGTTTAGCTCGACTGGCTGGACAGCTGGTTTGTGATACAGAGCTAAACCACCAGTGTGGGTTCAATTCCTGAACGGGCTGAGGTTATTCATGAAGATCCTGCCTCCTCAGCCTTGCCCCTCATCTGAGGTGTGGTGATCCTCAGGTTAAATCACTCCCAGTCAGCTCTACCCCTCTAAAGGGGAAAGCAGCCTATGGTCGTCTGGGACTATGGCAACGTAACCATGACCTGTTAGAAATGGAGGTCACCACGGCCCTCGACCGCAGGGGGAGTGGTGTGGGATTAGCGAGCATTTTGTGAGCTTCTCCCAGGTGCAGAAGGGAATACATGGAACTGACTCCCGCACAACAGGAAGCAAAGACTTTGTAACTGGGCAGTTCCCAACCGACGACAGATATTTTTGACAGGAGTCAGCTTTTGCCACTGACCTCATGTGACCCGCCCTGTCACATTGAGACCAACCCCTTTGGTTGTTTGCGAGTCATTTATGCCAATTTTTAACACTCCATATGTGCCAATTAAATTGGCAGGAAATTGGAGTGTCATCTGACATGGGCAGATTGGGGCACAAATGAAAGTCATTTTGTGTGCAACTTCCGGGGTTACACCCCCTTCATTGGGATTCCAGGTCTACGATAGTTTCCCAGCCTCCTTAGAGCAAGAATGACCCTGGGCAGGCTAAACTGTAATTAACTGGGGGGTTCTTTGGAGCTAAAATAGTAGCACCTCATGATAAGCAGGTTTAACAGCCCTGGGTGGAACTCTGTGCGGAGTCTGCACGTACTCCCCGTGTCTGCGTGGGTTTCCTCCGCGTGCTCTGGTTTCTTCCCACAAGTTCCAAAACATGTGCTTGTTAGGTGAGTTGTCCATTCTGAATTTTCCCAATGTGTACCCGAACAGGCGCTGGAATGTGGCGACTAGGGGATTTTCGCAGCAACATCATTGCAGTGCTAATGTAAGCCTACTTGTGACAATAAAGATTATTATTATTAGATTACCGTGGTGGCACTCCCACGCCCGTGTGAATAGTGACTTAAACAGCCATCTACAATTAAGTAATCCCTGGACGACACGTAAATATTGCTGACGGGTTAGAAGAGATGGGAGTACCAGAAAGCATGCACACGCGGATTGTAATCTCGCAAGCCTGACGATTCCACTCTGGTTTAACAAATAGCTCCCTCCTCTCTCGCCGCCGATGCTGTCAGACCTGCTGCGATTGCCCAGTATTTTCTGCTCCTGATTAATTCCGCCGCCTTTGAACTTCCAGAAACGAATTTAGGGACCACATCGCCCAGTCGGATTGTGCAAGCAGTGGACCAGGGGGCGAGCGAAGGGCAAGCGCCGCGTGCACTCACACACTCTCCTCAATTCCCTTGCAGTTTGACCCAGTTAAATATTATCAAGGAAATGTCACAATAGCCATTCCAGAAATAGCTGCTCCGAGTCACTGAACAGAATTTTGCTGCATTGTGTGTCTCGGTCACCTCTGCAGGAGTGTATTTGGAAACCCACACTGGAATAAATATCTGCCAGTGTTCCCGGATAATCTTTCTGATCATGAATCCTGCAAATGTTGTTTTCAAATTTACATTTCTACAGTTTTGAGTGTGTGTTGGGGGCAGGGGGGGGGGGGGGGTCGCAAACCATCTATAACCGGACTCAATGGTTTATGGTGTTTGAAATTTTCACACCGTCAATTCGTTTTGTTGTTGGCAAATCGAAAATCCGTTGCCAATACGCGAATCTTTGGCTTTGGTTATAGGTGCATTTACAAGTAACGATTTTAAAATGCATAATTCTCTGGTCAAACTGCCATTCACAGCCCTGAGGAGCTTCAAACTGGCGTCTTAACCTTGGCGAGGAAATGAAGCGGTTCATTAAAGAATGAATGGCGAACTGAAATATTCTCCCAAATTGTGGGTTTGATGGCTTTCATCCAAGCCACATTTTTAAGAGAGAGATGGTTATTTCTGGAGCATTTTTACTGAGGACAAATATTTCAGGCACCATTACAGGGGTGTTAAGACGATTAAACCGATGTTAAACAGTCACTTATCGTGCTTTTTACGTCTGCACTTGGTGGATTGTATTTCAAGCTTTTTAGCTGTGTCGAAATTAACTGCTAGGAGTGAAAACTTTCCAATCTATCGATAAACATGTGAAACGGCCCCGAACCCGCTTCCTGCGGCACTCACTGAAGAGCGACCTGCAATTGCCAGTTAAACATGGAAGGGAAATCTGTCTGAGGACAATTGATCAACATTTGTGTCAGAATTTAAGCAATAAAGCCTCCGCTTATGTGTAGGTTGGCGGATTGGACATTTCAGTTGCCCCTTAGTGTTCAAAGATGTGTTGGTTGGCGGATTGGCCATGCTGAATTGCCCCGTAGAGTCTAAAGATGTGCAGCTTAGGTAGGGTTACAGGGATTGGGGGGGGGGGGGGGGACCCAGGTAGGGAGTGCTGGGGGTGGGGGGGCACCTGGGTGGGGGGTGCTCTTTCAGAGGGTCGGGGCAGACTCGATAGGCCGAATGGCTTCCTTCTGCACACAACGCCGCCGTCTTTGCTCCGACACCAAGCCAGCCCCACGCTTAAATGTGTTTGAAAAGGTAGGTCCAAGTGTGACTTGTGAAAAGTTTACCTTTCTTAAAATTACTGACACTGAAAGGGGGGGGGGGGGGGGGACTTGGTTGCTGCATTTTGCTACGATCGAGCCGCACCCATGTGTCTAATGGACACGCGGTTTGGAGCTGAGAATAGTCCCATTGTGCAGCACATCAACAAATGGAACCGAGCTCTACATTATTTGGAGAAACTAATTTCCACGTAACAGCAGTCAATTGTGACCTAATCGTGACTGACCCCCCCCCCCCCCACACACCCTCTCTCTCTCCCCCCCTCACACACACGCACGCCCCCCCCCCCCCCCCCCACACACACGCACTTTGTTCTTGTCAGATGGTTGGTGGAACCTTATGATCTGAGAAGCCAATGGTTCTACCATTTCCTGGGATCTTAAAACGTTTTTCCCAACAGATGGACGAGGCCGGGAATAATCTCTTTCCCACATGTCCTATTTCGAAAGAAAAGCAAAGGGATGTGACTAACACGGACACTTCGATAAGGATCATTGGGTCTTTCATTGAATATGTTGGAAGGGACCGGCACAGGCTGCGGAACGATTCCAACTCCAAGTTGTCGGTGAAGACAAATGGCACAGTAAGAAGTCTCACAACACCAGGTTAAAGTCCAACAGGCTTGTTTCAAACACTAGCTTTCAGAGGAAGGAGCTGTGCTCCGAAAGCTAGTGTTTGAAACAAACCTGTTGGGACTTTAGCCTGCTGTTGTAAGACTTCTTACTGTGCCCACCCCAGTCCAACGCCGGCATCTCCACATTAGGACTAGGACCACGTTCCTAGTCCGCAGCTATTTTCATTAAACAAAAATTATTGTATGGTGTAGGAGCACATTGGTGTGTACCAATAATATATGGGGGGAAATAGGCTTTTCATCGAAAACCTGCTCAAAGACTTTATCCATTAAGAATTTAGGGAACAAATTGGCTAATGTCCGTCAAGCCCCACAGATGCATTTTGAAAATATTAAGTATTAACGTTAATCCGTGATGCTTTCGCGATGAACTAATGAATTATACGTATACAGCGCCATTAATACAAAGGGTGTGGTGGTTGTTGTGGGGGGGGGGGGGTTCTCAAGCGTCTCGCAGAGGCTAAGGCACAATGGGGAGGGGGAACAGATCGCCCACTGAAATGTTACCATTTATTGATGGAGTTCCTCTAGGCTCTGGTAATTTCATGCAGCACTGAACTGCAGAACTGTGTAAAGAAACCTGACCACAAAATAGCCCATAGTCTTCTCAATTGTACCATGTTACCACCTCAACTCAAACCGATTGATATGTCCATAGATTATTGACGCCCACGACCTTTCGCCAAGTCCAGTGTCGCAATTTTGGAATGCTGCGGATCCCCCCTTCCCGCCACTTCCAACAAAAGATACCCATTTCCTGACGGTGCCGAAGGACGAAGCAACCTGCCTGCTCGGCTGGTAAGTAGGTGGAATATTTGTGTGGATAGTTAGATAGCGAAATGCCGCTATCCTAGAGCAGTGCTCTGAGATGCAAGAGGAGAATTCACAGATGTGCATGCTCATTTCAACACCCCAAAGCAAAATGCGCTCAGCTGGCAATTCATGCGGTTCTGGTAGGGGCCGGCTGGGTTGAATGCTCACGCAAGGCGTGGTATTGCAGAGAATTTGGGCGGTACGTGTAGCGCCGTTCACTGGACGGTGCAAAACTTTTCACGTGGGGTCCGCAAAAAAACAAAGAGGCGGGCGCCCAAAATAAAAATAGCACATTGCAGCCTGAGCAACGTCAGACGATCAAACTAAATTCAATTTAATTTTACCTGCGCGGGAACTATTACTTAATCCGGCTGATGGGTTCTGAGTTTATAAATCAAATAATAACAAAAGGCTTGTTGAGACTGGCAATGAATAAAGGAGCAAATTCCATTACCAGTTGAGTAATTCACATCATGCTTTCTGTTAATGTTTTATTTGATTGATATCTGTATTATGATTGAAGCATATTACAGTGATAGCCTGATCAGCGACAATGCAGTGGAAAGTGACATCTCTTAGGCCAGTGAATACTTCTCTCTGATTACGTGTAAGAGAAAAGGGGGGGGGGGTGAATTTGCAATGCATTGATCCATATAAACCCATAAACTATGGGTGTGAAATAAATGAACGTCAAAATTGTGGTAATATTTGCCAGCAAAGTTAGGTACCACTATTACTGATGTGCCTCAAACTAATCTATTTGAAATATTAATTTGTAGATGAGCACTTTCGAACTCAAACCGATTGCACATGTGGTTTCAAATTGAGAAATTACATTTCATAAATGAACACGCCAATTCCTTGCATATATAGAAAGTCAGAACTTTGCTAATACGTGCGACATTTAAAGCATTTGTTCCCTGTGAAATCCATATGAGCTAATTTATTAATTTGCCTCCGCAAAATGTTTATAAATATATGAAAGCCTATATGGCATAGGCAGACTCCGTAATGTCCAAATGGTATTTTACATGCTGACGCAAGTAAAATTCCTGCGAAACGGCAGTTGCAATTATTCCCATTTCATCCCACACGACTCTATTCGTTAAGTTCATGGTTATGAGGGTGTCAGTTTGAATTTTAAAAAACTCCTCCCCCTCCTCCCCATGACTTCAGACCAACCTCTATACATAAACCTTTGGTTAACGTGCCTTGAGTGAATGAGTGAGTGTGTGAGTGTGAGTGAGTGTGAGTGTGAGTGATAGTGGGTGATAGTGTGAGTGAGTGTGTATGAGTGAATGTGAGTGAATGAGTGTGAGTGAGTGAGTGTGAGTGTGAGTGATAGTGAGTGAGTGTGAGTGAGTGAGTGATAGTGAGTGTGAGTGAGTGAGTGTGAGAATGAATGTGAGTGAGTGTGAGTGAGTGAGTGAATGAGTGTGAGTGAGTGTTATGTGACACTTCTCGAATATTTGGGTGCATCGAAATTAACAACTTCATTTTTGTACAAATAAATGACTTCACCGACATTACATTCGCTGATGCTTCCCTGAGCAAGTTGTATGTGCAAGTCACAAATTGACCTTCTTAAATCGCATTATCTTTTTTGAATTACTGTCCAAAACACACCTTTATATGGTAAGGCATAACAAAAGACCCGATGACATTGTCACCATTTGCTAGCTGACTTCAAACGGCTGTTTCTACTGTGCGGAATTCTAACATGCCTTAATATTAACCCTGCATTATTTTAGCTCTTATGCCACACAGTTAACACATTTTATTTGGAATGTGTTGGGGTGGGGGGGGGGGGGGTCAGCGGGAAGCATCGTGCTAATCACTCAGTGTGCACTGGCCTCCCTCACACCGCACCCTCACACACCTTTGCCGCAGAATGCAGATTGCAACATTGTCCAGGTTTACGGACATAAACCTTGAACACTGGACCTGCCCCCCTCCCCATCTTTCAATGCACCAAATCCCACTTTGATTTCCCCCTGTACAAATTCGCTGCTTTTCTCTCCCACTCTGTTTTAATTGTCCCTATCTACTGTCACTGAATTTACAGCGGGGGAAGGGGTGTCTGTTTTGTTAAGCTTTTGTTTGGCCTGAATATTTTGCTCCCGGCTGACAGGTCGGGCCTTCTAGTGTTCAATTTTTAGAACCCTTCTTATTTAAACACCGTGTCTTTCGGAGACACACCATTTATGCTTTCGCTTCTCTATTGTCCATTGCCCCGCACCCATCCTAGTGTGCTAGCCTTCCTTGTTGGATTTGTGAGCCTTGCTCTTGCGGCCTGGCGGCTGCCTTTGGGTTCTTACCTCCGCCGTTCTGGAATGCCAGGTAGGGAAAACGCCAGACATTCCCCAGCCCCACCGCATAGCCCACCATGGACAAAATAAAGTCCAGCTTCCTCGACCAGTTCCCTCTGGCTTTATTCTCATCGCCTTCATCCCCCTAAAGGAAAAATAAAATGTAGCTCAAATCTGCAAGCTCCACCTGCAATGTCTGACGAGTGATCAGCGTGGAAAAAAATCTCCACCTTTCAGCAAGTAGCAATACTGGAACGGTCAGTGAAGAGATGGACTTTTCGATAGAAAAGCGGGTAGAATATTCTCAACATCGCGCGTTAGTCAAATGCCAATTCGTGTACAATGGGCCTGTCAAGTGCAGGGACTGGTGCAATTGGAATATTGCAACAGACTTTTTTTTCTCCCGAAGCATTATAACATTGGCGAATCTAAAATAAGGCAAAACCATTTTTTAAAAAGTTTGTCCCAAACAATGTTTAACGCGATTAGAAGTCGACCTGCATGCACTCATTCGGGATCTTGGAATTTCACCCGCGTCCTCTTCCCATTTTAACCAATTTCATGCCAGGACCGTGATCTGGGGACACTTACCCCGCTGGCAGTACCAGCAAGCACGGCGGTGTTCCCATCCGTCCCCAGGACCACCGTGCTCTGGGATTTCGCCACCCAGTCGCTTTTGGCGTTGTTTTGCTCCATCGCCGCCACCCCGGCGTTATAGTTACCCTGCACCTCGGCGATCTTGCAGTAAACGGCGTTCGTTCCCGCGCTGCCCTCGGCTGCAGTGTCCCGCTGGGGTAAAACCTCGATAGAATCCCGACGGAGGGCGGAATTGGGTTGGCTGGAGGCGGCATTCTTACAGATCCCGGGCGCGGCCGCCTCCGACTCAATGGCCTTGGCTTCAGCCAGGGGCGAGCCTCTGGCTCCGGGGGGCTGGGGGTCCGGCGCAGCGGCCTGGGGGGGTCCCGCTGGCTCAGCTTCCGACCTCTTCCTGGTCACCCCAACACCTTCTGTCCTCTCGGCCTGTCCTGGGGACGGGCTCTCGGCACCGCCCACAACCTGCTTGGGCATGGCTTGGCGCTCGCTGCAGTCCTGTGGAACAACGAAATGACAATGAGCCCCAAGATTTGATGCCACAATATTTTACCAGCCTGGTTTATTCCATGGGTTGTAACGGCAGGCGGGGGAGGAACGCGCACGGTGGGAATGTGGAGCGGCCAGAAGGTATTTTGTTCAATATTTGATGCCCCGTTCAAACCGCACTCCGGCGCAAGCTTGTCCCCAGCTGCGCCTCTGGTTGGCTTTCAGTTCACGGATTGCAGGGTCCTCGTCCCTCTCGCCCACAATTACGATACCAATCTTTAATTTAACGCACCATTTGCTCCCTGTCACTCAGCCCGCGCGCTGGGTTCTATTCTTGGGAATGCGCCGAGGGGTAGACACGGCCCCGATGCGTGCGCCATCGCCGCCGCCTTCTGTACAGATGGCAATCTGGAAACGGTGCTGTATTTGGAGGCTGAGGGAGAGGGAGATGGGTGAGGAAGGGGAGGGGAGGCGGGGGTTGATGTAACCGCTTTGCCAATAGCCTATCCAGCTTTATGAACAATTTGGAGCTCAAATTTGACCTGATGTTGCAGAATATGAAGTTACCTTCGAAATCAATCGTTCAGCAACCATCGAAACCTATCCTTTGCGGGGGGCGGGGGGGGGGGGGGGGGGGGGGGTTATCCTGAAGGTCATTGACAACTTGCAATATCGCTTTCCGTTAGTTACCGCGTTTCAGAACCAGGGACAGTTCCACCAGCAACGCAGAGCTCCAGAGATGAAAACTGCCTTAACGCTGAAACAGGCTATTCCAGGAACAGGCGGCAACCGAACATTTTCCCGTTCTCCAGCTTCCGCGATTAAACACCGAACCGAAAAAAGGGGCAGAATATATATGTATTTTAAAATGCCACTCACCATGTTTTGCAGTAGAACGGATTCGAAGAGGGGGGGAGGGGGGTTATGCGGGAAACGGTGGGAAACGCCACTAAGAATGATTTCAGTCCTGCTCCGAGCAAGTGCTTTCTATACTTTCCTGTGCAGATCGGGCGTGCGTCAGTGAATGCCAAGGTGCCCTTCGCCTGACATTTCCTGGACAATAAGAGTTTGATAAATCATTACCCCTGGATTCCGGGTTTAAAACATACACCAAAAGGCGCAAACGTTGACTGGCTGTCACTCAAGTGCGCACATGCCCCGCAGACTGCGTGCTCGGATTGATTCACATTAGAGAATTAATAAACTGCGGGAGTGCTGGGCATAAATTAATTACTGGCAATTAAGCAGTTTACTCCTCCGTGTTAAACCGCAGTTGTGGGATGCCAATTGTGCCCCTGGATCCTTGGCAACTGGCGGTGGATTAGAACTTTCATCTGTTCAATTCCACAACTTTAGCGTTTTAGGTTGAAATTGGAGATAGGTCGATTTGATCCCAAATTACAGGCGAGGGGAGGAAGTTTAGTTACAGTCAATAAAGACACATTGGCGGGGCAAGATCAAACATTATTAAAGGATGAATTCAGAAGAGGAATTGTGTGTGTGTGTGTGTGTGGAGGAGGAGGATGGGGGGGGGGGGGTGAAAAAAAACCTTGGGTGCGTGTGATTTGCGTCAGATTTACCGGTCAGTTCATCAGATGCCAAGTGTAAAAATAGATCAGTTTTTCACTGCAGTTTTTAAGACTAAAAAAAGCTTTCTAAATGGAGGACTGCGTACCGCCCACACAAAGGCTCACTTTCATCCTGTGTGTATTTTTTTTTAAAGTCAGATTAGGAGTGGAGATTTCAATCCTTGTTGGCGACTATTATCTCCAGGTAGATCTCTGCAGCAGCCACACTCACAGCATACCCTAATCACTGGCGCAACGCTCCCACTCCACTGCCCTGCACAACACGGTCAGTTTAATCCCAGGGAGCTCGGCCAAAGTTCCCAAGTTTGGCAGGCGACATCGTCGATTTTTGATAATAATCGCCTCTCGCCTGAGCAGCGGGTGAATAGTGAATCGCCACAATGTGCCCTCAGAGTACATGGGCAGCATTTAACCGTGGGCACAGATCCGCACATTTCACCAAGGGAAGTTGAGAATTTCACGATTCTGATCTTCAGGCCATTGTGATTGCCAAGGCGACCATTGAGCGACCATACCTGACCCACCTTGCGTCTCACTTCAACACCCAAAGTTGTTGGTCGCCAAACCAGCCCTAATGTGCCCAACCCCCGCTTCTCTAGCCAGCAAGCTGAACCCCCTCCCTGTCAGCATAGCGGGTGCACCTACACCTCAAGGACGGCAGGGGTTCAAGAAGGCGGCTCACCATCACCTTCTGAAGGGCAACTGGGGATGGGAATAAATGCTGGCCTAACCAGCGACGCCCACATCCCGCAAATGAATTAAAAAATAAACTCTAGCTACATCCCTGTTGGCACTCAAACTCCGTGGCTGTTGGCACTTGGACATGCGGGGTTCGCCTGGGCGCAGTGGTGGATATTCAAACAGGTGCGTATCTCCCTGACCACACGTTTACCACACGCCAGAGGCAGGAGTAGAGTCCCGCCTGTGCTCTAACCACAAACTGCATCTCCCCCCAATGTCCCGTGGGCGTTGCGAACGCACAGGTCGTGCACATCATGATTGGAACGATTTTCTTTGTTTTTATTCCAATTGTTTGTTGAAATATTACAGCATTCGTTTGATCGTTAAGATCTGGAGATTATGCTGAATTTCCACCGAGCATTATCCAACACCCTCCCGCACTAATACTGCCGTCTCGCTGCATTGCCTCCTAACAGTAAAACAAAGTCCTATCTGACACCCATATGGGACGCAGAAAGTCCATAACTGCGACCCCCTGTCAGTGTTCCTTCTGTTTCTTAAATCTCCAGAGAGGAAGTAGGGATTTGACGATAACACAGATATTTCCAATGTTCCAATTTCTCGCCCTGAATTAGTCTCACACGTTCAGGGCAGGTCTATTAGAGTTGGGTGCATTACCTCCACTTGGGGTATTGTTTCCAGTGGGAGGTTCATTTGAGGAAATTGATTCATTGTCGAACAGTCACTGAGTGAGCTCCATGGACGTATTTCGATTTTCTTTGAAACGAGGAGATAATGTGTCCCTGGGACTCTGCACTAAAAACGCCCCTTCCACCCTATCAAGATGCTATTCCTCCCTTCCCAAATAAAGACTGAAAAATAGCAGTGACAATCAGCTTGCAACACCCCAGCAAAAAACCGACTCCACCGTTGAAGCCTTCACTAACTCGATCGCCGGAGAGTGAATGAAGCAGCCTCTCTGGGGGTAATTACAGTGTCAAAGATGAATAATAGTAATTGATTTTGTCGGAATCGCTTTGTTCAATGTGTTCTTTTACCAGCCAACCCTGGCCGAGTAAGACCACCTTAAAGGGGGGGGGGGGGGGGTGGGGGGGGGGGGGGGTGGGGGTGTTGGGGGGAGGTGGCGATCGAAAGCACCAGAGGTTATCTGACACACACACATCCTGAATAACTCGACATCATCCCTGGCAATACCTAACAGACGGAAAATGCATAATCCATCAATTCATATCACTCGAGCACATCAGGCGAATTTTCTTTAGGCAGAAATATTTGATATTTCACAATCGTTGCTTTGATATGGGTTTTTATTTGGCCTATAACAGCAGCCTGGTTGTAATTACAGGTCAAAGAATTTTTTTAAAAAGCAAGCTATATGTCACTAAGTTTTACTGGATAGAAGATTTTCACTTTTAAAAAATCCTGTCAGCTCGGTGTATTTTCGAAGTTTCAGAAAACAAACGGTTGAATGAAAACAGGAATAAAAACAGGGCGGGGGGGGGGGATCACAGCGGTTCCGGCAGCATCTGTGGAGAGAGGAACGGAGACGGGCGTTTCCAGTTCAAAGTAGCTCTTTTTCGTAACTCCGAATGAAAATTAATAAAACCAGCGTCGCTTCGTAAACATTCCAACTTTTCCTACAAGTTTTCAGCTCCAGTCAAAATATCAAGGAAGCTCCACTTTCGTACGTGTGTGTGTGTGGTGTATTGTGGCAGTGTGATCTTGCTCCTTCAGTGAGCTGGTATGTGGGGTAGTGTGCGGGGCAATTTTGGGTTGTCTAAACCGCACGTCACTCCTCTGGCATGTCCAAAATGTGCAGCAAAATGAACCGCAGTTAACTCCTAGTTTGAAAGCGGCATCCTTTTGTTTTAAACGACGCCCTTCCCATCTCTTCCAGATTGAATTGAATGTCTTTTGGAAGTGAAGGGGCTGTATGGCGAGCAGTCAAAAATATAAGCAAAATCCTGCGGATGCGGGAAATCTGAAATAAACCTGGCAGCATCTGTGGAGAGAGGGGAGTTTCACAGTAACTTCACTGCAGTGTTAATGTAAGCCTACTTGTGACAAGAAAGATTATTATTACAGAGTCAACGTTTGGTGTCCATTCTGGTTTAGCACAGAGGCTGGTTTAGCACATGGCTATATAACTGGCTTTTAAAACAGATCATGACAGGCCATCGGCGCAGGTTCAATTCCCGTACCAGCCTCCCCGAACAGGTGCCGGAATGTTGCGACGAGGGGCTTCAATCTGCCGGGTTCAACAATGGAGCGTGTTTTGTGTTTGTAGCTGTTCTTTTTTTAAAACTCTTGTTTGGTAACAGAAATAACATCTGGGGTGATGGCAATCGGTTTTATTTCTGGATTTATTTCATGTGTGAACAAGGCGCTTTAGATGACACCCCCCATTGCAATGTTGCTGTCAGTTTAAAAAAAGGATGGATTGGGCGATTGAGCTTTTGAAACAAGGATGGTCTAGAACAGGCGCCGTGTATGAACAGGAGGTTTAACAACCTCAATATTTATACCCTGCAAACGTCACACTTGCTCCGTCAGTATTCTGCATCAGAGTATATTCGCTGCGCAGCGAAATCGACTGGAATTACTTTTGGAAGGATGTGTTGTCCCCCCCCCCCCCCCCCCAAACACCGGCTTACAAAACACTGCCCATTTGTCCACAAGAAGCTTCTCCTTGTCAAGCGGAAATTGTGATCTGCACCCGTTTGCAGTCTGCCCCTTCCTGAATTCACCAAAGTGTTTAGTTGACTGAGATAGGAAGCGGCCTCTTCGCTTCATTTGTTTTGAGTTATTTAGTTGCCTTTTTATTTTAGGAGGAAAGCAATGGGACTGGTGAAGTAACACAACATGCACACTTCAATAACATGGGGGGGCACCTCCCAGACCTGTCGGTGAACCTAAAACACACGTGGGGAGATTTTGACCTGACGGTAATTCGGAACAAATCGTTTTCCTACAGGCTGTGCATTAATTACCCAGCATCACACCGAGCAAAAACAAAAGGGAATGAGCCATTTAATTTCTTACCGCGCGTGGATAACTATCAACACATCCAGTAGACCTGCCAACATAATCAATTTATAACTTTCTGTGTCGGTGGATACGGATATATATTAAAATTCTTAGGCACGAATTAAGGTTGTTGGCCGAATTGTCTTGTTTGTGGATGTGACTGCACCAGACCTGCAGTTAAACTGACCCTGATAAAATGAGCGTCCACCCTAACCGTTTTACTCAGGAACGCTGCTTGGTTTCGTTCGCAAAGCCTCCAGTGTGGTGACGGGACATTGCTTCCGCAACGCAAGTTGTCCCGCATTTCGTTCAAAGCCAGTAAGCAGCAACAGGAAAAGGCTGCACAATCTCAGGGGGTCAGGCAGGGTCTCTGAAGCGAGAGGGGAGCTAACGTTTGGAGTGTGGCCGACCCTATCTCCAAGCCCAAACGCCCGTTTTACAATGAAACCCCACAAAAGCCGGATTACAGGCAACTAAATGTTACACATTTCATTGTTTTCGACTGCAAAATGTAATCTTTATAATAATCTTTATCGTCACAATAGGTTTACATTAACACTGCAATGAAATCGGGAAAGGGACTGGGATTATTACATTTTCGCAAAAGTAACGTGTTTTATTTAGTAACGGTGGAAAAAGATACATTTTTTAAAAAACAAAAAGTCTAAGGTCTGTCTTCGCAATGTTCTGAGCGCCTGAGAATGAATTTTGTAGTTTGTAAGTTTCCACATCCCGTCCAGAGAGTGTAACTAATCTCTCACGCAGTTCTGGTGAAGCATTTATAATCAATAGTATTTGCAATAGATTGTCGGTACATGAAAGGACTGGGATTACAGGCCACTCGCGGCGATTTGATTTACCAAACATATATTATTTTCTCACTCGGTCAGACTGTGAATCATACCGCCCAGTGGATTTGAATGAATCGAGACTTTCTGATGCTCATTATCCTGGATCACAAGCAACAGAAAGTCGGTCTTGTAGCGAGTGGGTGGCGCCCCCTACCCCTGGACCCGACGCTCGGGGGTCGAGTCCAACGCCAGGGTTGTTGGCCACAGAAGAAGGATCCACACCGGGCTTGGTAAAAGTGTGGGTGTGAAGATGCTGTTAGCGCCAGTGAAAGAAAACAGTCTTCTCAATGTGGATGTAGTCAGCCTGTGGTCTCTTTGTGCCTTTTCGTAAACGAGCAGGACAGTTCAAAGATGTGCAGGTTAGGTGGATTGACCATGATAAATTGCCCTTAGTGTCCAAAAAGGTTAGTTGGGGTTACTGAGTTACAGGGATAGGGCGGAGGTGTGGGTTTAAGTGGGGGTGCTCTTTCGATGGGCCGAATGGCCTCCTTCTGCACTGTAAATTCTATTTTTTAAAATGAGCGTGCTTCACCCAACACAAAGTAAATCTTGGTCGCTCACCTATAACATTCAGTTGATTCTTCCCTCCCCTTAAATCAGCAGTTGCATCTTTTCTAAACTCATCGTATCCATTGTGTTTGTCAGGGAGTCACCAAAGAATCTTCATTGGCTCCCATTTGGAATTGCCCCCCGCCCCCCTTATCTGTGCGGTGTGCACCCTTTCCTATAGCCCAATTCTCCGAATACTTTTCTCAACTTACTTTTGAGGCTCTGGTTAGCTTTGCGGTTTGATGGAATCCCCATTGGGAATCCTGATTGAGGATTAGTCACCTGGAATCGCGGATCGGCAGCGATTGGCAGTGCTGCCTCGCAGAGCTGACGGGCATCGTTTCCAGTGTCACTGGCTGTGCCAAGCTGATCCTCCATCAGTGCCAGGGGCAGATGATACTGAATGGAATTGCAGATTCAATTTGGTAAATCACAAACGATCTTCCGGCTCCGCAGCAGAAAGAGCGTTCGAGTTACGAAAGTGTTGAAAATATCTTTTTTTTGTGTGGTTTATAATACGGGGTGAGTGGATTCGGATGTCAGAGGTAGAATTGGGGTAACATGTGCTCTTTGCATATTCTTGTCGGGAACATGGCTGTTTGTGGCATACGCTTCAATGGGTGGGTAATGAGCTATTCAGCTCATGGAGTCCTGCAGCCTCAGGCCCTGCATCTCAGTGTTGGGTTTGTTCAGCTGGATCTGCCCCGCAGCTGTTACTCTCAGAGAGCTACATCTGTGGCCCGGAGTCCTGCACCCTCGCTCCCAGAGAGAAATGCCAACTCAAGCCACAACAGCCCGGTTAAGGCACAGCTGTGTCTGAGACGGCACTGAGAGCACATCCCATTCCATCCACTTCAGTATCCTCCTGCTTTGCTTTCCGAAACTTCCCCCAGTTCTGTATTTCATTTTATTTTAAAAATAAATTTAGAGTACCCAATTCACTTTTACCAATTAAGTGGCCAATCCTCCTACCCTGCACATCTTTGGGTTGTGGGGGCGAAACCCACGCAAACACGGGGAGAATGTGCAAACTCCACGTGGCCAGTGACCCAGAGCCGGGATCGAACCTGGGACCTTGGCGCCGTGAGGCTGCAGTGCTAACCACTGTGCCAACGTGCTCCCCCCCCCCCCCCCCCCCCCCACCCAGTTCTGTATTTAACTCGCCTTCTGGAGGTGCAAAGACACCTGGGGTCATCACCGCCTTTGCTTCCCCCAGGAATGGACCGCAGGATTATTTCCATCGCTTTCAAAAGGGAATTGGATCATTATCTGAAAAGGGGGAACATTTGCAGAGTTATTGCGAGAGGCGGGGGGTGGGGGGGGGGGGTGGTGGTCACACTAGTTACCTTGCTCTCACAGAGAACCAGCACAGATACAAACATAGAAAATAGGAGCAGGAGGAGGACATTCGGCCCTTCGAGCCTGCTCCACCGTTATACAAAGATACAAAGAACAGTACAGCACAGGAACAGGCCCATTGGCCCTCCAAGCCTGGAGACCTGTCGAAACTAAAACCTTCTACACTTCCGGCTTTATAACCCTCTATTCCCATCCTATTCAGGTATTCGTCAAGATTCCTCTTAAAAGTCTCTATCGCCCCTGCTTCCACCAACTCCTGGGGCAGCGTGTTCCAGGCACCCACCACCCTCTTTAATAAAACTCCCTCGCACATCTCCCCGAAACTTTCCCCCTCGCACCTTTAACCTAGGTCCCCTAGTAATTGACTCTTCCACCCTGGGAAAAAGTGTCTGACTATCCACTCTGCCCATGTCCCTCATCATTTTGTAACCCTCTATCAGGTCGCCCCTCAACCTCCATCGTTCCAGTGCAAACTATCCAAGTTTATCCAAAGCGTAAGTGGGGGCAGCGCAGATTCGATGGGCTGAATGGTCTCTTTCTGCACTGTAAATTCTATTTTAATAAATGGGCATGCTTCACCGAACACAAAGTAAATCTTGGTAGCTCAATCATAACATTCCGTTGATTCTTCCCTCCTCTTAAATCAGCAGTTGCATCTTTTCTAAACTCATCGTATCCATTGGGTAAGCAATCACAGCCTGAGTGTATGTCAGGGAGTGACGGGGCGACCCAGTCTGAATCACCAAAGAATCTTCATTGGTTCCCATTTGGAATTGGTCCTCTCCCACTTGCCCCCCTTATCTGTGCGGCGTGCACCCTTTCCTATAGCCCAGTTCTCTGAATACCTTTCTGAACTTACTTTTGAGGCCCTGGTTAGCTTTGTGGATCCCCTTTGCCTCACAGTGTTACGGGGAAAGGCAGGGGTGTAGCTTTGGTTCCATTGTTCTTACAGAGGGCTAGCACAGCCACAAACATAGAAACATAGAAGATAGGAGCAGGAGGAGGCCATTTGGCTCTTCAAGTCTGCTCAGCTATTCATTATGATCATGGCTAATCATCCAACTCAATAGCCTAATCCCACCTATCCCCTATATCCTTTGATGCCCTTCGTCCCAAGTGGTAAATCTAACTGGTTCTTGAAAACATGATGTTTTGGCCTCAACTACCTTCTGTGGTAATGAATTCCACAGGCTGACCACTCTCTGGATGAAGACATTTCTTCCCATCTCTGCTTTAAATGTCTACCAATAAGCCCAATGACCTCGGATGGTTATTGGGCGGCACGGTAGTACGGTGGTTAACACTGTTGCTTCACAGCACCAGGGACCCGGGTTCGATTCCCGGCTTGGGTCAGCGCCTGTGCGGAGTCTGCACAGTCTCCCTGTGTCTGCATGGGTTTCCTCCGGGTGCTCCAGTTTCCTCCCACAAGTCCCGAAAGACGTGCTTGCTAGGTGAATTGGGCATTCTGAATTCTCCCTCCGTGTACCCGAACAGGCGCCGGAATGTGGCGACTTGGGGATTTTCACAGTAACTTCATTGCAGTGTTAATGTAAGCCTACTTATGGCAATAATAAAGATTATTAGTACTAACCTGGGTGCATTCACATTGCGGCACAGTGACATACGAGCCAGGGAGGAGCACGATCGCATTGAGTGCTGATGGATGGTCCTTGTTAAGGTGACACGCGACATTAATTCATCAATTTAATGCGGCTGCCAGTTTATTGCTTAAATCCTGATGAGATGGAAGTGTTTATTCTAAGGTAGCTGAGGAAGATGAAATGAGGGAGCAGCTGATTGAACAGGCAAAGCAGTTCTGTTCACTGGAAACACAAAGCATGAAAAGGCAGGTGTTGAAAATCTAAAAGGTTAATACAAAATGATAGAAACACTCTGTGGGCCAGGCAGCATCTGCAGGGACAGGAGATGTTTCAGATTTCGGAACTGGTCTGGTCTCCAGCTAAATAATCGGCCCCTCTTTGCTCTGCAGATTTTGTTACAGGATATTTATTACGTGTCTCCTGCCTGGCTGGAATTGTCAACAATTTTATACAGAAGATCCAAACAGCGACAGAGCTCTCCATTGTAACGATCAAAAATTAAAATAAATTGGAGGGTGTGTTTACCTTGTAATTTATTTAATTAAATTGAGGTTAGTTGAGCTCACAAAAGTCAACCAGGTTTGTTATTGCCTGGTGGAAGATGGGAGGGGACAGCCACAGGTTTGGAGTTAGGTCAGTCCTGACCTTCAATTTGCATTCTTAATTTGGGATCCACGTCAATCCTAAATTATTTCACAGCAGTTTTAAACTGTGAGTGTAAACGCACACTGTCGGACAAAATGGGGGTCCTTTGATTAGGCTTATCCCAACAGGAATGACGTAGAATGTGTCCAAACATTGTGGGCTATAAGTGACGCACGACCACGCACTTTAAACAAATGGAGACAAATATCACGCATTGGATGTACGCGTTGCCAAATTGGGAGCTACTACATTTCACATCAAGTACAAAGGGATCTCAAGGTGTTACATCGTTTTGTCAGATATTGCTTCTTGAGACAGTACAAGCTTCAGTAACTGAAGTCCGAGTGATTATTCAATTAACAAAACTACTGTAGTATTGCAAAAAAAAAAAATACATGAACAAGCGATGAGACAACATTTGCTAAATAATCCTCATTATGATGACAATGAATTTAAGATTGTCGGGTTTGTGTTTGCGTGTATTGAAAGCTAAATATATTAACACACAAGGTCCTGATCTTGTAGACAGAAAGAACATGTGCACGCATTGCGCCTGTTTCAGCAAAACAAAATATGTGATAGCCATTCACTGATTCATTCCATAGGCAATGCCTTGACCAATCCCAAGCTGCCTGGTTTAAATTTCAAACAATGCTTGGCAGTTAACTGTCAGTCACCACCAACTGGTGCATTATCCATGGCAATCCCTCTACCCATCAGTATTCTGTTCTCATACAGAATTAATTGCTGTTTTCCCTTTATACTCTGGGGCAAGAGCCTTTTATTTTGCACGTATGCAATTATATCAACAATTAACGATATTAAGATATATTTTTTTAATGTTCATTCATGGGATGTGCGCTTTTCTCACTAGGACAGCATTTATTGCCCATCCATAGTTGCCTTTTAGACTGTGATGTGCTGCCTTCTTCAACGTTGCCGTCCACGTGGTTGTAGGGACACCCAGAGTGCTGTCAGGGAAGGGAATCGACAAAGGTGAGAGATCCTGGCTTGACTGTACTGCACTATTAGACTTACAGTTACAATTTGATACCATAAGTTATGTAAAAATATGATGGATCATTCCAAAATAACCACATTTTTGTTGCTTACAAATGTATGTGTCAAATTGAGGCTGACTATTCAACTCGGCAAAACACTTTTCTATTGGAATAAAGGACCCTTTCTAGCCAGATTCCCCTATTCCCGATGCTTTCATAATTTTCAGACCAGGAGGCTGTTTTCAGGCATTCAGTGATAGACCTAATGACATTAGCTGTCAAGTTCTTGATGAATGAGCAAACACAGGGAGATCATGTATAGGCTGTGAAAGGTGAAGTTGGAAGGTAATGCACTCAAGACCTATCTCCACCTTGGACAGAACCCTTTACTATTGGTCTCATCCATAATCACTGCCCAACAAGTAAAAGACAGGGTGAACCTGGAATGTCATGGGGGAAGCACAGCCAAAAGTGGCCTTAATCTACCCTGTGTTTCATGGCCCTGCAGCCACTACATGAAGATCATGTGTATGCCACTAAAATGCTGCCCTGGGAATGAAATCAGGAACATTTACATCCACTCCAACTGAGTGTCTCTTGATCTTGTCCCACACTGCCCTCTAGGCTATTCGCTGCCCCACCATCTGCTCTGTAAAATGGAAAAAAAACACAGAGCAACATGGTCCTTCTCATTCAGGGAGACTTGAAGAACCCATCAAAGAAGTACTTAAATAATGCCAGCCATTCCGCCAAACAGCAGCTCATATCCACGAAGCTCAGATCAATCTGATATCCACTTGAATGGAATTGTGGGATGGCTGCCGCTTAATGAACCAATATCTCATCACTGACCCAACAGAGAAGTCCCTGGCTTCGACTTCCCTGGGGGACAGTGGTTCAACCAATTCTGCACTGGACTTGGACAATGTGGCCACCTGGGGCAGGTTTAGCACAGTGGGCTAAACAGCTGGCTTGTAACAAGGCCAGCAGCGTGGGTTCAATTCCCGTACCAGCCTCCCCGAACAGGCGCTGGAATGTGGTGACACAGTAACTTCATTGAAGCCTACTCGTGACAATAAGCGATTATTATTATTATCTGCTCCATAAGCTATCTAAACCCCATTATAAGCTTTTCCTGGTAATATAAAAGTAATTGTCTATTCCTACCTTTGAAACTGCCTCCAGCCTCACAATCCTCTGAGATCTCAGTTCACTTCAGGTCCGATCTCCTGTTTGGTCCTGATTCAATCGCTCCAATATTGGTGGCCGTGCCTTCAACTACTAAGGGTATGTGGTCTGAGAATGGATCCGTTTTACATTTTACTGATTGCGTTTTTGTCCATCTACCTCTTTTCTCTTTTAAGATGCTCTTAAAACCTTCAACCAAGCTTTGGTCATTTGACCTAATTCTTCTCAATCAATATGCTACCTGTGCTTTAACTTCACATATATGTAAATCTTTTAAAAATGATTTGCATATAATGTGCTGTTGAATAATTTGCATTAAAACCAATGACATTTAAATCTCAGGGATATGATTTTCTCATGGCTATACATCATTGCGAAATTTTTATCTTTCTCAAAGTTAATTACCTGCTTCTGGTGTGCTCTTTATTCTTTGACTAAAGTTCACCTCCTAATAAGATATTAGTTATTTCTCACAGACCAATGTAACCTGGACTGCACACTTTCATTTAATGAAAGAAAAAATGTATAACCTGCATTTATTTCACGTTTCATATCCTCCAAAGTCCCAACGTGGCCCGACAGCCAGATAATGCAGCTAAAGTAGCAACTAATTGGCACGTGGTAAGTTTCCACGAGTAGCAATGTGTCAAAGGACCAAAGAATCGGTTTTGAGTGGCTTTGTTTGAGGGGTAAATGCGGTAAAAGAGACGACAAAACCGTTCGACGAGCAACTCATTCAGTAATGTGCTTAAAGGAAGAAAACCTGCTTTCTTTACCCAAACTGCCTGTGTGTTATTCCTGTCCCACACCAATATGGTTAACTATTATTAATTCCCCTCTTAAGTGACGTAGCAAACTACTCAAGTTTTATCAAACTGCAACAAAGAATTGTCATTCAAGAAGCCTCAACACCACCTTCTCTGTTTGCCACTAAAATTTATATAAATATTTGTAGTATTGAGCGCAAAGCTTAGCAATATGATAGAGTTAAATCATATCAAGTCATCATTTGCAACACATTATGTCCTCATCATTATGTAGATTTTAGCAGCTTTTGGAGTGATTAAATTGTCCATAGTTCTTAACAACTTGCATTCATATTACACCTTTAAGATAGGAAAATGTTCTTCCCAGTCGATCCCACGGGGAGGGGAGTCAATCTGGGAGTGCTGCCTTTTCGGATGGCTGGTCCCAGCTTTAGGTATCTGGGGGTTCAGGTGGCCTGGGATATGTCTCCATTACCTGAACTATATGAGCTTGGTAGGCAGGGTCAGGACCCATCTGCAAAGGTGGGATACTCGGTCAGGGTGGTTCATTCGGTCAGGAGGAACATTTTGCCAAGGTTGGTGTAGTGATCTGGGATTCACGTGGGTGCAGATGGAATCAAAATCGTGTCGAGGGTCAAGTCTGAGGGCATTAGCAACAGCATCGCTCCGTTCTTACTGGCAAAGTATTTGGCAAATTAGGGGAGGCTGAGCGTAGTGGTAATGTCGCTGGACTAGTAAATCAGAAGACCCAGGGTAATGAACTGGGGACCCAGGAGGTGGTGGGATTTAAAAACTCAATAAAATATCTGGAATTAAAAGTCCAAAGTTGAGCATGAGACCAGGCACTGGTTTCAGAAGCTTGACACCATCTCGGACAAAGCAACCTGCTTGATTGCTCCCCCTTCCACAAACATTCAATCTCTCCACCACCGACGAAAAGTGGCAGCCACGTGTGCCATCTACAAAATACACTGTAATAATAATAATCACTTATTGTCACAAGTAGGCTTCAATGAAGTTACTGTGAAAAGCCCCTAGTCGCCACATTCCGGCACCAGTTCAGGGAGGCCGGTAGGGGAATTGAACCCGCGCTGCTGGTCTTGTTCTGCATTACAAGCCAGCTGTCTTAGCCCACTGTGCTAAACCAGCCCCTAGGAACTTGCCAAGATGGGAATAGAGGGATACGGACCCAGGAAGTGTAGAAGATTGTAGTTTAGTCGGGCAGCATGGTCAGCACGGGCTTGGAGGGCCGAAGGGCCTGTTCCCGTGCTGTACATTTCTTTGTTCTTTGTTCTTGTTCTTGTTCCTTAGACAGCACCTTCCAAATCCACAACTACTTCCATCTAGAAGGCCAAGAGAAGACGATACCTGGGAATCTGGAGATTCCCCTCCAAGCCACTCAACAACCTGACTTAGAAATATTTCGCCACTCCTTCACTATTGCTGGTCAAATTCCTGGAATTCCCTCCCGAGCGGCATAATGGGTGTACCTACACCTCAGGGACTGTAGCGGTTCAAGAAGGCAACTCACCACCACCTTCTGAAGGGCAACTAGGGGCGGGCAATAAATGCTGGCCTAACGAGCGACGCCCACATCCCGTAAATGGATGTTTAAAAAGTGGTTGTCTCCACTTTGAAGATATGGAGACAATTTCAACAGATTGTAAACTGGGGTCAGTTTCAAAGCTGTCTCCGATCTGCGTGAATCTGCAAGATTGGATGCCACTTTCGGGGGGGGGTGGGAGGGGAGGAGGTTGGAGAGAATGGATGATCTGTTCCTGGGGGGGGGGGGGGGAGCGGTTTGCCAGTTTAGAGGAACTATCAGTGAAGTTTGGGCTCTTGCAATCTGATTTGTTCAAATATTTAAAAGTTTGCAACTTTGCAAAACAGATTTTCTGATGTTTCCCATGGCTTCTCCAATGGAGAGGGCTCTTTTGCTCACTGGGTCTGTGGAAGGGAGCACTTCTGATATCTATGGACAGATTATGTCAGAGGATTTGGTGTCGGTGGAGGGGGTTAAATCCAGATAGGAGGATGAGTTAGGGTCCAATTTGGATGATGAGGTGTGGGGCGAGGTCCTGCGATGGGTGAACTCCACATTCCGGTGCGCGAGGCTTGGTTTAATCCAACTCGAAGTAGTTTACGCAGTGCACCTGACTAGGTCTAGAATAAATTGCATCTTTGCAGGCGTGGATGACACTTGCGAGCACTGGGCAGAGGGTCCAGCCAATCACGTGCATACGTTCTGGTCTCGTGGGTTTTGGGGTTCCCTTCTTTCCCACCACGATTTTGAAAATTGAACTGGATCCTTTCCTGTCCCTTAGAAGCCATATTTGGGGTGTCAGACTTGCCGGAGCTGCAGACGGGTGCGGGGGGGGGGGGGGGGGGGGCGCTATCCTGGCCCTCGCCTTACTGATTGCTCAGAGGCGAGTGCTGTTGGGGTGGAGGTCAGCGTCTCTGCCCAGTGCCTCAGTGTGGCTGGAGGATCTGAATGGAGCTCCTATACCCCAAGAAAATCAAGCACACCTTGAGGGGAGCAATAGACGGGTTCTACCGAAGATGGTAACCATTTAATAATAATAATCTTTATTAGTGTCGCAAGTAGGCTTACATTAACACTGCAATGAAGTTACTGTGAAAAGCCCCTAGTCGCCACATTCCAGCGCCTGTTCGGGTACACAGAGGGAGAATTCAGAATGTCCAGTCCACCTAACCTGCACGTCTTTCGGGACTTGTGGGAGGAAACCGGAGCACCCGGAGGAAACCCACGCAGACACGAGGAGAAGGTGCAGACTCCACACAGACAGTGACCCAAGCCGGGAATCGAACCTGGGACCCTGCAAGCTTGATTTAAAGAAGCTAGGGTTGTTCTTTATTTAAAAAATGAATTTAAAGTGCCCAATTCTTTTTTTTTCCAATTAAGGGGCAATTTAGCGTGGCCAATTCATCTACCCTGAACATCTTAGTGCTGTGGGGGCGCGACCCATGCAGACATGGGGAGAATGTGCAAACTCCACACAGACAGTTACCCGGGCCCGGGATCAAACTCAGGTCCTTGGCGCTGTGCTAACCACTGCACCACCATGCAGCTCCCCTAGGTTTGTTCTTGTGGAACAAAGTAGATTGAGGAGAGATTTGATAGAGGTGTGCAAGTTTATGACAGGTTTGGATAAGGCAGATAAGGAAAAACTTTTTCCATTAGCAGGTGCTGCAAGGGTGAGTATGTTAAGTAATGGGTTAAGAGACATTGCAATTAGTTGTCTCATTTATGTCAAGTATCCATTAATTGACACTGATAGGTAAAGGGGCTTCAGGTGGCCTCTGTCAGGTGATGTATAGTGAGAGTTTTGTGCAAAGGCTGTTGGAAGGAAATAAATGTGTGTTTGTGAAAAAGGAACAGAACTTTAGACTCTTCATATCACAGCAACTAAAACGTCTAACAATTGGTAGCAGAGGATGGTTGCTGTGTAAATGTGAAGGGTTGAAAGATACAACTTTCCACATCAAACCAAGGAGTGAGTGAGAAAAAAAAAAAAAGGGATATATGGCTGGACCAAGTATAAAGATGGCTGGATATGACTATCCTCCCTTATTTTCTGAAAGGGAATCGTACGACCAATGGAGAATGCAGTAGTTATGTGGACTAAGGTAACTGCTTTGGGAAAGAGAAAACAAGGTATGGCATTGGCTCTTTCTCTACCATATGGCAGTAAAATCCGAAACAAAGTGCTTTCTGAGCTGGAATTGGAAGAGTTAGACTCAGAAGAAGGTCTGGAGACCTTATTACATTATATATATAAGATTTATAAGAAAGATGACTTGTTAAGTGCGTATGAAGCATGGTCGGATTTTGATAAGTTCCAGAAAATGCAGGATATCTCCATGGAAGACTATATAATGGAATTTGGCAGACTATATAAAAGACTGCAGAAACACAACCTGGAATTTCCACAGTCTGGGTTGGCCTTTAAATTACTTGACTGTGCTAGAGTGAGTAACATGGATAGGCTCCTGTTTTTGACAGGTGTTCAGTTTACTGATAAGGATACCTTATTCGAACAGATGACAAAGGCTTTACAAAAGTTTCTGGGGAAACATTCAATTCCGATGGCTCTGATGGCCCAAATAGGTCAGCCTGCAATAAGGCAGAATATGGAAGATACACTACTAACAGGATGGTGAAATCGTATGGCTACAAACAGGGCTCAAGACTATAGAAGGAGACCGAGAGAAGGAAATTATGAAGAACAAAACCCAGTTAGAACCTAGAATAGGAAGATGAACCCCAGAAATGCACGGGGCATGATAAATCGATGTTTTCGATGTGACACTCAATACCATTATGCTTTCAACTGTCCAACTCATTATGATAGAGTGTTTGAAGCGACACATGACACGGAAGAGTCAGAAGAGGAAAAAGATAGTGACCAGAAAGAAGGCATTGTCCTATTGACAAGCAGTGTTATGCCGGTAATAATAGTGTTGGTTGCAGAATCCTTCAACTGTGCTGTATTGGACAGTGGCTGCACATCTACTGTGTGTGGAATTGACTGGTTAAAATATTACCTGGACTCTTTGAATGCTGAAAATCGTAACAAGGTGAAGGAATTTGAAAGTTCCACAAGTTTCAGGATTGGGGATGATAATACTCTGAAGTCGCTGAAAAGAGAGGTGATCCCTTGCAATATTGCCGGAGTGAATCATTTCATTAGCACGGATGTTGTATCAAGTGAGATACCTTTGCTTCTGAGCAGACCGTCGATGAAGAAAGCACACATGAAACTGGATATGGAACAGGATAAGGCAACAGGTTTTGGAAAGACAGTGGACTTACAATTTACACAGTCGGGACACTATTGTATTCCATTACTGACAAATAATATTTCGAGTAGAGTGGTTAAGGATGTGTTAATGGCAGTTGAAAATGGGACTTTAGCTGATAAAAAGTTTGTGATATTAAAACTGCATAGGCAATTTGCACATCCGTCTCCTCAGAGGCTGAAAATTTTATTAAAGTATGCAGGGGTAAGGGATGACGACTATACTAAACTGATAGAACAGGTTAGTGACCGCTGTGAAGTTTGCAGGAAGTACAGAAGGACAGCAGCACGACCGATAGTAACCCTACCTTTGGCCAGGGGTTTTAACAACATTGTGGCCATGGATCTTAAGATCTGGGATAAAGCAAATAATATATTTATTTTGCATTTTGTAGATTTAACAACCAGATTTAGTCAATCAACGATTGTACGAAGTAAAGAAAAGAGAGTAATTCTGGATCAAACCGTGGAAAAATGGATAGGGACAGGAATGGGTCCACCGGCAAAATTCCTTACGGACAATGGGGGGGAATTTGCTAATGATGAGTTTAGGGATATGTGTGAAAACATGAATATCAGAGTTATGAATACGGCTGCAGAAAGCCCATTTAGTAATGGTGTCTGTGAAAGAAATCATGCTGTCATCGATGACATGCTTCGGAAAATGTTGACAGATCGACCAAATTTCAGGCTAAATTCAGCTTTAGCATGGGCAGTACATGCAAAGAATTCATTGCAGATGGTTGGGGGCTATAGTCCTTATCAATTAGTGTTTGGTAGTAATCCTAAAAGTCCGTTCATTTTGGATGAGCAGCCTCCAGCTTGGGAGGGGACTACAATTAGCTCTGGTTTTGCTGAACATTTAAATTTATTACATCGCAGTAGAAAAACTTTTTTGGAAGCAGAAGTCTCAAAGAATTCGCAGAGCTTTAAGACATAACGTACGGCCATCAGATGCCGTTTTTCAGCAAGGAGGCATGGTATACTAAAAGAGAGACAATTCTAATGAATGGAAAGGCCCAGGGAAGATCATAGGCATAGATGACAAAACAATTATTTTGCAACGTGGTAATCAAACTGTTAGGGTACATTCATCAAGGATAATGGGTACAGATTACACATTTTCAAACTTAGACAGAGCAGACAGACATGACGAGGAACCAGAGTCATCTGGTACGCATGTGTTACAGAACTATGAGGACCAATTAACTGATATAGACAGGGTTTCTGTGGAAGAACACAACACTTCTGATGAATTAGAACAGGCCATTTTTCCAAAAGGGCAACTGCCAAAAGTTGGTACAAAAGTGACATACTTGCCTGAAGGGTCTAGTCAATGGAAGGATGCAACTGTTATTAGTAGAGCAGGGAAGGCCACTGGAAAGTATAAACATTGGTTGAATGTACAGCATTCAGGGGAAGGAGTCAAGACAATGGATTGGGAAAACAAAACTCAAAAATTGAGGGCACAGAAACGCAGTGCCAGTTCAGATAGTACATCGGATAGTGAACAGGTCCGCAGGAAAAGGTCGCGAACTATTGAAAGGACATCCCACAGCAGAAGGGAAAGATCAAGCAGTAGCAGTACAGAACGAGGTACCAGGCAGTCATTTATCAAGATCTCGGAACATGAGTAAGACTACGAATACTAATAGGAGTAGAAGCCCACATGCACGTGAGATTTTGGTGGCTTCAAATAAATTAGATGAAAAAGTTATCAAAGAAGCTAAACAGCAAGAATTGCATAGTTGGAGTGCATTTGGGGTATACACGGAAGTACCAGATAGGGGACAAAGAGCTCTATCCCACAGATGGATTTGCACGGAAAAGGTTCTTCCGGGTGGAACTTATAAGGCAAAGGCCAGGCTTGTGGCAAGGGGATTTGAAGAAAACTTAGAAGATCAGGATTTAAGGGTAGATTCACCTACAGCAGGAAAGGTTATTTTAAAGATCTTCTTGGCTCTATTAGCCACAAAGGCATGGGAATGCAAATCTATTGATATAAAAGCTGCCTTTTTGCAGGGGCATCAGCTCCAGAGAGACATTTTTCTCCGTCCTCCTAAAGAAGCAGCTAACACAGAAGGGGTATTCTGGAAGTTGAACAAATGTGTATATGGATTAAATGATGCATCTAGAGTCTGGTATTTTTCGGTAAGGTCAGTTTTGTTAAAGTTAGGCTGTTGCCAGTTGAAAGCAGATCCTGCAATGTTTTACTGGCACTATAAAGGAAATCTTTCTGGCATTTTTATGACGCATGTCGATGATTTTTTGTGGGGTGGGACTAGTGATTTTGAAGCTATTGTAATCTCTGGTTTGAGGAAAGAATTCAGGGTTGGAAGTCAGGCTTCCGGTGCATTTAAATATATTGGACTAGAAATTGGACAGACTAAGTTAGGGGCAACTTTACGTCAGCAATTTTATTTGGAAAGCATCAGCCCAATTGCAATTAGTCGTGGCCGAGTTTCACAAAAAGACGCAATGGTTTCAAAGATAGAAAAAGAGCAACTGCGAAGTTTAATTGGGCAACTGAACTGGTTAGGTAGACAGACTAGACCGGACGTGAGTTTTGATGTCTTAGAGTTGAGTACAAAAATGAATGATCCCAAAGTGGAAGACATAATAAGAGCAAATAAAGCGTTGGCCAAACTAAAAATGCAGGAGTGTGTTTTGAAGTTCCCGGTTTTAGGTGACATTAGGCACCTGAAACTCATAGTTTATAGTGATGCGTCCTACACAAATTTATGTGATGGGGTTTCAAGCGCAGGAGGTTTTATAATTTTCCTTTTGGGGAACAATGGTAAATGTTGCCCGCTTGTGTGGGAAACAAAGAAAATAAGAAGAGTGGTAAAAAGCACTTTGGCTGCTGAGACATTAAGCCTTGTAGAGGCAGTGGATATGGCCTTTTATATAAGTATGTTATTGACAGAAATTTGGGGATTAGGGGATTTGGGAAATATACCTATTGACTGTCACATTGACAATAAATCCCTGTGGGAAAATGTGCACTCTACAAAAAGTGTCAATGAAAAGAGGTTACGGATAGACATCGCAAGTTTGAAGCAGATGTTGGACAGAGGGGAAATAACAAAAATTAAATGGGTCGACAGGAGCTATCAACTGTCAGACTGTTTTACGAAAAGAGGGGCGAGTTCACAGAAACCTTTGGAAATTGTAAATGAAGGGCGCCTGTTTCTGTAACTGTTTTTCTTTACCTTTCCCGTCCAAACAAAAAAAAAGGGGGGGAAATCATGTGTGTGTTTTTGAGTTTCTTGAAATTTTGTTTTCACCTAATTTTTTTTCCTCCAAGGAAGGGGAGACTGTTAAGTAATGGGTTAAGAGACATTCCAATTAGTTGTCTCATTTATGTTAAGTATCCATTAATTGACACTGATATGTAAAGGGGCTTCAGGTGGCCTCTGTCAGGTGATGTATAGTGAGAGTTTTGTGCAAAGGCTGTTGGAAGGAAATAAATGTGTGTTTGTGAAAAAGGAACAGAACTTTCGACTCTTCATATCACAGCAACTAAAACGTCTAACAGAGGAGACCCAGATGTAAGGCTTTGGGTGAAGGGGACACAGATATAAGATTTTGGGCAAGTGATGCTTGAGGCAAGTGATGCGTGAGGAATTGCAATAAGTGCTAATGACTTGAAACTCGCTGCCCATGAGAGTGGTGGAAACAGAGGATGAATGATTGCAAAAGCAAATTGAATGGGCACTTGAAAGGAACAAACTTTCAGGGCTATGCGAATTGTGTGAGTGATTGGGATGGATGGACTAGTCTACAGAGAGCCAGCAGAGACTTGATTGGCTGAATTGCTTCCTTCTGTGCTTTAAATCAGTGTTCTTTAAACCTTTTTGCCGGGGACCCATTTTTACCAACCGGCCAACCTTCGCGACCCGCGCCGGCCGACCTGCGCGACCCACCATTTTCTCTTTCCTTGTTTGCTGCTGACAAAAATGGAGGAAATGGTTTTGGGTCCTTTTGGCCCTCGTACACGCTCCTCCAATGGAACCTGTTGGATGAAGGTGAAGCCTTCCAGTGTCGGAAAGTATGGAGTCTCCATCTGTCCAAAGTTCTGCATTTTTTCCGGTAAAACTTTATCAAATAACTTGCAGTATTTTTTTTTTTTAATGAATAAATAAATGAAAAAAATAAAAATTAAATGAATAAAATAAATGAATAAAATGAATAAACCCCCCCCCCCCGAACTTATAAAACAAAAAGCTGCGGCCGTATAAAAAAAAGCGTCCGCATTGCGCATGCATGCCCGATCATCGTCGCGCATGCGCATAGCTGTGCGCATGCGCGCCGATGACCTGGCACGCATGCGCAGTGCGGCCGCATTTTTTTTACATGTTCGCGGCCATTTTGAAGGCCGCTTGCAGCCGACGGTTTAACAGCCGGCTGCTGTGTGCAGATTTGCGTGATCGGGTGCGCCGCGACGGACGGCTCCGCAACCCTCCCAACACCCGCCTCCGAGTTTGACAATGCCTGCTTTAAATGACTCTGCGATTCCTGATTGTTCCAGTCTGATTGGAGAAAAGGTTCTCACTTTTTAATTAATTTCATCAGTTCTTTCTTGACACCATTTCCAGTTCCCCTCTGACATGATCTGTAAGTATGTTTATCCCTCTCTTGGAAAGTTACCCCTTGATGCATCGGTCAAAGATTGTGATTTCAATATTTATTACTGCCACCTTTCTCATAACCCGTTCCCATCTTACCATTTTCTTTGTTCCTTGACCTCTTGATCTGGACCGTTTTCTATCTTATTTTTCAATCGAGGCACTTTGTCGATCCCGTCCCAAGATTCCTTTATTGCTAGAATGCCCACATATTTTTTGAAACGGTCCCTCATCTTTCTCCTTGGCATGAGGTACTCATTTCAAAGTTCATTGGATGCGTTTAAGTGTGGCCAAGATTATAATGACAAATATAATCGGCAAGGTAGCATAGTGGTTAGCACTGCTGCTTCATAGTGCCAGTGTCCCAGGTTCGATTCCCGGCTTGGGTCACTGCCTGTGCAGATGCTGCACGTTCTCCCTGTGACTGCTTGGGTTTCCTCCAGTTTCCTCTCACAAGTCCCGAAAGACGTGTTGTTAGGGAAATTGGACGTTCTGCATTCTCACTCTGTGCACCTGAACAGGCGCCAGAATGTGGTGACTGGGGGCCTTCCACAGTAAATTCATTGCAGTGTTAATGTAAGCCTACTTGTGACACTAATAAACATTATTATTATACAGCTTCACCCACATTTTACTCAGCATCAACAAAATGTTCAATGTTGTGTATTAGTTTACAAATTGTCACAAGCATCATTATTATTTGGTCGCCCCGATAGTCCTCCAATTTATTCCAATGCGTGGTACTATCGGTTGGCACATTATCCATCATCAGCTGCGGCTTAGTAAGCAATATTCCTGTCTCGGAGTGGTGGCTCAGAGCTCAGGTCCCACTCTACAGGCTTGAGTACAAAATCTAGAGACTGACACTCATCACTGATTGACGGCTTTGCCGTCAGGCGTGTAGTCTTTTGGGTGAGAGGTTAAGCTGATGCCCTATCTGCCTCACAGCTAGACATGGAAGAAAGAACCCACGGGCATGATTATTAAGAAGAGCAAGGAAAGCTCCGCCTCCTTTTCTGTCAACCTGTGTGAGCCAACAGATTATCTGATGATTGTCATGATGCTGTTTGTGGGAGCTTTTTTGCGCGGCTCCCTACATTATACCAGTGCCAAACGTCAAAGAATTACTTAATTCTTCCACACAACTATAATAGTTTCCATCTTCCATTTTTCACCTTTCCGTTTAATGAGGTTCCTGGGTTGAAACAAAATTCAGATTCTGCGCATTGAGCACTCTTGCCTCTCTGTTGACGATCACTGCTGTGCCCCAGGAGCAACAATGATTTATGTTTAAAACGAGTGAGCCATGATGCCAAGTACGACACCGCATTGGAGTGAAGGATGGAATCCATAAGTTGAATTGAAACCCACAGAATAGCTGACACCAACCATAAAGACAACTTGACACCTGATCATTCTCACTGCTTTTCTTGTAAATGTTATGTACTTTCTCCAATACAAATAGAAACGGTGATGTATGGCCAGCCGTGAGGAGGCAGAGCTGTATTATAGACTGTAAATATTTGCAGTCCGATCAACGGTGCATGGCTGACACCTTCAACCATTTGAGTTTTTCAACGAATAAAACACATCATAAAAATCACAAGAGGAACATATGACCTGGATACATTGAAATTCAAAGTATTGCACGTTCAAAAAAAACAGAATGCTGTAATTGTCTCTGTGGTAAAAATGCACCTTCAAAGCAACAGAAATGATGAGTTTGAAGGTTCAATACTCAGACCTTTCTTTGCGATGTAATGTGCAGGATCATTGGATGGAATCATTGTTTTCACCTCTCAACCTCAGCAAAATCACAGCTGATGATCAATCAGTTACCAGGGTAGAAGCCAAGTGTCTTGTTCAGTGTTGGTCACCATTCCGCCGTGAATGTGCAGACGCTCTCAAAATGGCACCTTGCCGTGTTTTCTGCGCATCTGCTCAAAACACTGTTTCCCTTTTCTAAAATTCAGATTTAATTGCAGCCAATTTATCCCCAAATGTTGTTGTTGAAGTGTTATTACATAAACAGAAGGATAAAAAGACAGCAATGGAAAACAGAGCGATGAGTCACAACATGAGCTCCAAGTGTACTTCATTCAAGTTGGTAAAAACCCTGACAAGTATAAATTCAAAGCGATAAATACCTCTTATCTGCTGCGGCATCAAAGAAAGCAACTGTCAGTGGCTCTCATTTAAATAAAATAAACTACGTTAACGGGAAACATTCAGGACTAGAAATTGGAGAGCTACCTTTTTTCGGATGCAGGGGTGGCCGCAAGTTGCAACCTGCCCGTACCCCTTTCGATCGAGACGGCAACGCATAAATTTGCTGTACCCACCTCAGCAGAGTGAAGGGAACGCCGGTCCGATCCGTTCCCCCCCCCCCCCCCGTGCTGCTTTCCTCTTCAACACGCTGCCAGTGTCCTCTGCGCTCAGCGGCAGGACCAGATAGCGTTGTTTGGAAATCACGTGGCACAGCCAGCCACCCCTTCTTAAAGGCAGGCTGTCCCCCTTAAAGGGAACCTGCATTGAAGAAAATTGCGACGATTTGAAACATCATAAAAAGTGCACCCCGGAGCAGAGATGGGATTCCAAAGTGAAGAATTCAATGCTGGAGGCATTAAGTGGCGGAAGTGGGCAGGAGGAGAGATGCCTTAGTACCATGGAGTGTGGAGCGAGGGGGGGGGGAGGTGATGCTGCTGGGGATCCTTGAGATGCACCCTCAGAATGGGGTGGGAGAAGGTGGTCAGTGAGATGGTTGTTTAGAGACTAGGCCCAAGGGCCTGGCAATAATGTCATAAGTCGTCTAATGACCTGATTTGGGCAGTCAGGATTAGTGAATGCATCTTCACATGACAACTCTTGCCCAATGATCACCAACGTCTCAATCTACTCTACTCATCCAGCAGCACCCCCAGTACTTTAGAGCGATGCCTAACATCCAGATGCTCCACATCACCTTCATAAACCTAGTAATGCTATTAGCAATGCTCCATACAGTCTCTCACTGCCCTCACAAACCCCCAGCTTTCAGGCACATCAGGACACGATGGCTCCCAATAGAAGGACCACAGAGTAAAGTTGGTGGGAGACAATGATAGTTGCATTTCCTGAGCCCTGCGGAATTAGATGGCCCTCAGCATCATGGGCCTTTCTACGATTAGTCCCCTGGCACCCCACATTGCTGAGAACATTTGAGGTTGATGGTGTGTTCCTGCTTTATGCTCCTTCTCAACTCCCAGTTCCATCTGGTAGGATGAGTAAAGCTGCTGATGGTGTGACCACGCACCACCTCCTTCACAATCCAACCTCCTTCCCTCAAACTAGCCTTCCCCTTCTGATTCACTGCTTTCAGTTGCTGTCCAGTTGGTGCGGCTCAAGAAAGTAGAGGGAGAAAGCACCAGTCGTGAAGGAGGCCTTGCCACTTGATCTGACACTTGCCACCACCATCAGCTCAAATTCTGCACAGCCTCTGGAAAGAAAGAAGTTGGGATCAGCACATGCCGAGTGAGGGCTGCAGCCAAGCCAGAGGCTGCTGGCTCCCAGAAGGGGAAGGCCACAAGCAAGCTCTGCTGCAGAGGACTCAGCCGAGGATTTCAACGGGGCAGCAAACTGAATGGGAGTGTACACTGACACGCTAGCCCGTCACTGTCAAGGAGCATTGAGCAGTCTGACTCCCTCTTGGCAGAGGGTATCGCACAGAGTTTGCCCTCCTTGCTATCCCTGCGCCATCACCAGCATCCTGGAGGTCCACTGTAGCTCCCGTACCTGTTGCAACCTTTGCGTGGCCAGGACACCTATTCCAATGGCCTCCCAGTGAGGGTGCAGCAATGCTCTGCACACACACTTTAGCTCAGTGGGATAGACAGCTGGTTAGTGATGCAGAACAAGGCCAGCAGCGCGGGTTCAATTCCCGTTCCGGCTGAGAATTCTGAATTCTCCCTCTGTGTACCCGAACTTCAATGAAAATGAAATGGAATGACAATCGCTCATTGGCACAAGTAGGCTTCAAATGGAGTTACTGTGAAAAGCCCCTAGTCACCACATTCCGGCACCTGTTCGGGGAGGCCGGTACGGGAATTGAACCGTGCTGCTGGCCTGCCTTAGTCTGCTTCAAAAGCCAGCTCTTTAGCCCAGTGTGCTAAACCAGCCACATTGCAGTGTTAATTAAAGCCTACTTGTGACAATAAAGGTTATTTATTATTATTATTTTTATTACCATTCCGCGGGGGCACGTGACATGAGAGCGCGGGAGCAGCTGCATTTTTGCGAGCTTCTACTCGTCTTTCAATCATTTATTTTATAATAGTGCACAGTCCATAATTATCTTTTTTGGGACATACGTCTTGCACTATGTCCCTGGATTATCCTGGTTGGGGTTTGGTGAGAAGGAGCTGAGTTGAATCAGAGAGAATCGTCGTATGATTGAGGTGGCCGGAGGTGGCTGTGGTGGGGCCCAGGTTGCAGTGGCGGCTTTGCCGCTGGCCGGTCTACCCCTCAGCAGCGTTGTCTGTGTCGGGATGCCGACTGCCAATGCGAATGATGTTGTGGACGATGATCACGGCTCCATGGTGCAGGTCTTTGGTGCTCGGTTTGATGCACTGCGAAGGATCCTGGAGAGAAAATGGTGGACGTGCGAAGGGAATCCTGGTATTTGACAGAGCAATTCCCTTCAGTCCTTAGCAATCCTGCTGCATGGTGGTGATGTCTATCCTGACCGACTCAGGAATTGGGGGTGGACAAGGAGTGTGTGTGAATCCGGTCTCCTGTGAGAAATGCGAGGCGAGTTCCTAATTGAGTTTGAAAATTGGCTGCAATGCTTTAGCAACCTTGATTTGGAGGCTGGGCGCATCGAGGAAGCACATTGTATCCGGTCTTCGAGGCCTGGGGTCGATTCGGGCCCCCGACCACTGGTCTTATGTTCTCCTGTTCTCGATGCTCGTCGAGAGGGACTGGAGATGGTCGGTCATGTCGTGTCACCCCCCGACCGTGGCCAAACATCCTAGTTTTATTTTTGAATTTGTTCCAATTAAGGGACAATTTAGCGTGGCCAATCCACCAACCTTGATTAGCGTTGTGTTGTGGGGGTGAGACCCACGCAGACACAGGGAGAATGTGAAAACTCCACACGGACAGTGACCCGGGGCCGGGATCAAACCTGGGTCCTCGGGGTCGTGAGGCTGCAGTGCTAACCATTGGCCATCGACCACTCGCCCCTAACATCCTAGTTGACTGGGTATCAGAGTGATGAGATGGCAGAGATTTTAAAAAATTTAATTTAGAGCACTCAATTCATTTTTTCCAATTAAGGGGTAATTTAGTGTGGCCAATCCACTTACCCTGCACACCTTTGGGTTGTGGGGGCGAAATCCACGCAAAGACGGGGAGAATGTGCAAACTCCACACGGACAGTGACCCAGAGCTGGGATCGAACCTGGGACCTCGGCGCCGTGAGGCCGCAGTGTTAACCCACTGCGCCACCGTGCTGCCCGAGGTGGCAGAGATGAAGGTGCTTCATTCGACGGCTATGTGGAGTCTGCATGTTCTCCCCGTGTCTGTGTGGGTTTCCTCCGGGTGCTCTGGTTTCCTCCCACAGTTCAAAGATGTGCAGGTTAGGTGGATTGGCCGTGATCAATGCTCATGGTTACGGGGATAGGGAGGGGGAGTGGGCCTAGATAGAGTGCCCTTTTGGAGGGTCAGTGCAGACCCCGTGGGCCGGATGGCCTCCTTTTGAACGGTAGTGATTCCATGGGTTGGAATTTTTGAGAGATCCTGAGGGTTCTACGATTTGTCATAGTTTTGGCCTTTCCAAGTGACATGGATGATGGTGGCGTAGTGGTCACTGGACTAGTAAAGCAGCGACCCAGAGTAATGCTCTGGGAACCTGGGTTCAAATCCCACCACAGCAGATGGTGAAGTTTGAATTCAATAGAAATCTGGAATTAAAAGTCTAATGACGACCATGAAACCATTGCCGATTGTCATAAAAAAACCATCTGGTTCACTAATGTCCTTTCGGGAAGGAAAACTATCCTGCAGTTCAGCGATGTTCCTGGACAAGGAGGAGGTTGAGGGTCATCTGTTATCCTGGTTTACCAAAAATTATAAAGTTGGTAATGTGAGATGTGGTTTGTGCTCCTTTTTGTGTAGGTGTTGTAATCCTGGCGGTTAAGTAAAGGGAATGCATTTTAGACCCCCTTTATTTCGTTTATAGTGAAGATGAGTGGAGCAACAGCGCGGTGATTGGTGAATGGTTGGTGTGGAGGTGCGTGGTCGGGTAAGTTAAGTCCTCACTGGGATTGAGGTAAGGAGCTAATTGTATCGGGTTTTATAATTCTCTTTTTTTATGTTATTTGGAATTTTGAGAATCTGTCCTTATCTCCTTCGCAGGCCCGGTCAGATCATGTATCCTGGAGAGTATTCTTCTTTGAGGTTGGCTTTTTCTTCGTGCTGTTAGGGCAGGGGGAACTGGGTAGCGCTGCACATCGGGGTGGAGCTGGTTAATCCTTGTTCGAATTGCTGAAGTGAGAATCTATGTGCTACGCCTCTACATTTTTGGAGCTCTTCTTTGGTTTGAGCGTGGCTTAATGGGGGAGTTAGGCCCTCTCCTCCAAGTGGTTTCCTGAGATCCTCCTCATTGTGGTTCAGTCTTCCATGGGGAAGACTTTTTCTCTGTCTTTGTCTCTGTTGAGGCATCTTGTACCCTAGTATCCTCTTTACAATGGTGTACAGTGCTGGTCTGTGCCAAATGTCCCTGGGCTAGCTCAGGAGTTCCTGAGGGGTTATTTGTCTCTTCACCTGGGTGAACAGCCTACTGTTACAAACCCTGGATTGGTTCAGTGGGTTATGGGGCATTTCCCAATTATTGGATGTCTTGACGATTCCTCTTCTCTTGGGTGGTGCATGGTCTACACGGTTAGTCAAAGCCATTGGCGGGAAACGTGGTCTGGCAGCCGGTTGGACGGCCAGCACTCGAGCCTCACCTGCTGACCCAAGCTCTTCTGGGGCAGGCTCCTCTTTTACAGGGTCCTTCCCGAGCAGGCCCTATGCCTCCAGCCTCCATAACGGCAACTGTGGCCAGGTAGATAGCGAGGGATGCTGGCTGTGCTCCGAAATTCACTCTCCGCAGGAGGAGCAAAGATGCTATCAAGATGAATATTCCCTTGCCCAATTCCAACAGACCACATGGTGACCTTGAGTTGCACTTCAGCCCCACCCTCTACATATCCCCTTCAAACCCACCCCTGCCCCTCAGCCGTTCCCCCCAATAAGTTGCTTTCCACACTTCACCCCTGTCCCCATCAGAGAGTGGCACTGGGCCTGTGATATCGGGAGCCTCTCTCCTCACCACCCGGCCCTGTTAACAGGGGTACTGGCGGCTGTCGCAAACCTGTGGCCTCTGTCCGGTTTCCCCAGTGGGGTCGACTGTGGGAGTCCTCATTGGGTGGACCGTGTGTTATCCCGCCAGCAGGGTGGCACCTGGTTGCGCAGTGGAGAGGGTCATCTTGTGCCACCAATCGCCTCCATGGGGGCTCATGTGTTGGGGCAGGCCCTACAGATGGGGATGAGACAGGGGAATGTGCATCTGCTGGGGGGGGGGGGGGGGGGGGGGTAGCTGCCGTGTGATGTGGGTCCTGGGTGAGACACACAGGTTGTAACAACCTGTCCGAAGGGAAGGGTGGATGGGAGCAGGGGGCGTGGTGGGCAGGCAGGGCTTGGAGACAGCTGGTGGTCCTGTGGAGTGGGATAGCTGATAGTGCCATTGGTGAGGAGACTGCCTTGAGAGGGGCCGTGTGCCAGGGAGGGTGCCAAAGGCCACGTGCATGGTGTCCTTTGTTTGGGGTGAGCTCTGCAATTCTCCTGCAGTGGGGCTGTGCTTATGATGAGGTCACTGAGGATTGGCAGCACCTGGTGGGTCACTAATTGAGCTTGGCCAAACCCATCCCGAGTGGGGACCTGTCCGGGATCTCACAGACCCCAGTGATCAGGTGCATCTGTTCCCTCAGGGAGGCCCTATATTCCCACGCGGCTCAATACATCCATTTCAATGTGGATCGAGCCCATCAAGATGCCCAAGCAGCAGGGTTCACCACCATCGCCGGGATGCCCCGGGTCCAGGGGGTGATCGACGGAATGCATGTCCCCCTACGAGCACCTACAGATGACAGGCTGCTCTACACAAACTGAAAGGGATTCCACTCGATGAACGTGCAGCTGATATGTGACCTTCAGCTGCGCATCATGCACATCCGCGCCCGATACCCGGCATGAAGAATTCCATTCACCTGAGGAAGGAGCAGTGCTCCGAATGCTAGTGATTTGAAGCAAACCTGTTGGACTTTAACCTGGTGTTGTAAGACCTCTTCTTGTGCTCACCCCATTCCAATGCCGGCATCTCCACATCACGGCATCAATGTACTTAGTGCACCTTTAATACATGGATTCAACACAAGGTCTGGATCAAGCACAACCTGTGTAATATGTGTTAATTTACTCCTGGAGCCAAAAATAATAATGATGAATTCCAACGAAATATTAATGTCACATGCAGCTTTGAAAGCTGCATTCAAACCTCTTTACACTGATTAGTTTGAACTGATCTCCTGAACAAGTGTTTGCTCGAGGCATAATCCTGGATCTAAAAATCTCTTGACTATGCACATTTGCTCTATCTGCTTTTTTCCACAATTCCTTATATTAATTTCATGTTGAGGCCCAGCACGAGCTCTGAATAGGTATCTTCTCAGTCTATTACACATTTCTACATGGCTTCCCTGATGATTTGACAGGCTCTCTGTTGGAACTCCCCATGAGGCTCCAGCCCCGCAATAGAACTTTATTAAAATTGAATGCCTTTTATAATGGAAACTTTCAAAAGGCAGTTACCATCGCTAAGAGAACTGCATAAGGAGACTGCAATGGCATTCAGTGCAATGAACTGTGCAAAGGGATCCTGGTGCGCATTTTTTGTTTATGCATGAATATTAATTCCACCACGTTCTGTCGACTAAACTTGCATTTCAGACGTACTAAAGCCCAACTGGAGGTTGTAAATCCCCGATTGTAGTTCCAGACGAGCACAAAAACAGAAACTGAGAGCTTTCCGATGGCCGATCTAATGTTTGCTGAGAGATTGTCGGAATCTAAAACACGGGATACAGTCTCAGGGTAAGGGGTCGGTCGTTTGGAACTCAGATGAGGAACAATTACATCGCTCACCGAGGGTTGTAAATCTTTGGGATTCTTTGCCCCAGAGGGTTGTGTGTGCTCCATTGTTGAGAACGATTAAGGCAGGGATCGACAGAGTTTTGGCCTCTTTGCGAATCAAGGGACATGGTTTGGTAATATAATCAGGGCCTAGTTTAAGTGAAGGTCAGTATAGAACTTCTCCTTTACAATGTTTTGGAAGTGAAGGGCCAGGATGTAAGAACTGGAGGCAGGGCAGGGTACAGCTGAGCGAAAGTTATACAGTTGGGGAATTTCCAGGAGTGTTCTAACATTCCAAATTGCAAGATTCAACGTTTACTTTCGTTGACCACAAAGGCGGCGATCCCAGCCAGGTGAAAATGGATCAGTCTATTTATAGAGCACCGTCCCCATTTGGGGCGTGCAGAGGGTATCCTGAAGGGCAGTGCTTAGTCACAGATGCTAATGTCCAAAGACACCTCTGTCCCAAAACAGGTGGGCAACAACCGTCATACATCCGATGCATGTCTGCAGATTCTTGATTAGGGGCTTTGAGGTTCACAGGCCTGTCCTTGTCAACATACCTTCCATCAGGGGACATGGAAATGGAAGGACTTTGGTTAACACAGGGAGCTTCTGGTGCTGTCATTGTCCACAAGCTCTGATGGGTTGGTGGTCAGATTTCGGTGACATATAAAGACAGGATGACTGGGGTCAGTTTGCCATTGCAGTCTTCTATTGCCTTTGGAACCGATGCAGTGCACTGTCTTTCTTCACCCTTCTCCTGTTATAATAATATAATCGTCGCTTATTGTCACAAGTAGGCTTCAATGAAGTTACTGTGAAAAGCCCCTAGTCACCACATTCCGACGCCTGTTCGGGGAGGCCGGTACGGGAATTGAACCCGCGCTGCTGGCCTTGTTCTGCATTACAAGCCAGCTGTTTAGCCCACTGTGCTAAACCATCCCCTCTTTGAGGACGTTTTCACCACTTTTTGTCTGGCACCTCCCACCAGACCCCCACCTTTGATCTTGCGCCGTGGTGGACCCTGCCATGAGCAAGGTGCCACTCAAGCGATCTTCAGCGCGCACAAGCCTCTCCACCATATCTAGGTGGAGATCCACGAAAAAGGTTTCATGCTGTCAAATGTGGGCTCAATTAGTTATCAACATCTCTTTCAACAGTAACAAATTTAATTTGTTGAATAAAATATGCCTAATGGTAAGGTCACTGGACTAGCAATCCAGAGGCCAGTACTAATGATCTGGGGACATGGGTTCAATTCCTTGCCTGGCAGCTGGCGGAATTTGAGTTCAATGAATAACCTGAAAGCTAGTCTCATTCATGGCAAACATAGAACTCTCATCAATTGTCATAAAAGCCCAACTGGTCCCCCCTTTAAGAAAGGAAATCTGCTGTCCTTACCTGGTCTGGCCTACAGGTGACCCTCAGTGACGTGGTTGACTTTTAACTACCCTCTGAAATGACCTTGCAAGCCACTCACAAGGGCTGGCATTGCCAAGGATGCCCACATACCATGAAAGAACAATTAAAAAGAAAATCTCTTCTAAAAATGGACTGAAATGCCAGTGACAATATCATTGAAAATTCTCTTGTTCATGATTACCCACAAGGACTATTGTAGTCCCTTACTTGGAATATATTTCTATGCAGTGATTTAAAATAAAAGTTAAACCTCGATGTGTTGGTAGAGAAATCCACAAATGGGTTCTCCACAACTATCTCCTGCAAGCCTATCCTCACTGGTCAATATACATGTTGGGATTCATGTAACTCCACACGCTGTAAGATTGGTCCATCAGCAAACTTGTAAATAGGGCTTCGAGTGATCTGCTCCGCTTGGAAGCTTGAGGCAGAACTAACGTGCATCAAAGTTATCCAGCGGGACAAAGGCTATTCTCATCAGATCATTGCTGTGTAATGTGCAAACTTGCAAATGGGCCAAAGCGACACTTTCGGACCCAAAATGTGCCTGCTCTCTCACGAATTACCCTGGAAAAGTGCCTGAAAAATCTGGACAACAGGTTGGAGAAGCTGTTTCATGCTGTTCCTATACAGTGGCTATGCACGTGTCACTTTCCACGAACAGGATGCTGCTGTCAGATCAAAAAGATGTTCTACCTACCACACAATTGAGCAATGTCGTGCCTGAATTTCCGTGCTGGTGCGATGTCAGGTACGTAGGCTGTGCACTCTATGGATTGGTTGCTGAAGTGAAACCGCATGTGCCTCCGTTCGTTCGGAATAGGCAATTATACACCGGACTCAATTAGCCAGTGCTCGCAAGACCCAAAACAAAATGTCTGTTGTCAGATGAGACTGACACTTGTTGAACAATCCTGACTGTGCTAATAGCTACGCTGACACCCTATTTAAGATAATCCGTTGAGCTCATAACATGGCTTCATAGATCATAGAATTTGCAGTGCAGGAGGCCCTACACTTCCACCCTATCCCCATAAACCAGTAACCCCATCGAACCTTTTGGACACTCTGGGCAATTTAGCATGGCCAGTCCACCTAACCTGCATATCTTTGGCTTCTTTAAGCTTGCTAGAAGCGACATGCATTCATACATGGGGACCCGTTCTCTGCAAACAAAAGGAATATGTTCAAGCCTTATGCCTTCTTTGAATTTCCCAAAAGCTAGGGGAGGCAGTGGTGTAGTGGTATTGTCACTGGACGAGTAATCCAGAAACCCAGAATCATGATCTGGAGACCCGGGTTCAAATCCCTCCATGGTGAAATTTGAATTCAATAAAAATCTGGAATTAGAAATATAAAGGTAAGCATGAAGCAATTGTTGTAAAAACCCATCTGGTTCACTAATGTCCTTTAGGGAAGGAAATCTATCGTTCTTACCTGGTCTGGCCGACATGTGACTCCAGACCCTCAGGGATGGGCAATAAATGCCAGCCCAGCCAGAGATGCCCACATCCCATGGACGAATAAAAAAAAAGCCTGTAATTCCCCATTGCTTTCCCATTGGCAAAGCCTTGACCAATTAGGGGGTTGACTTGCCAACCAATCAGTACGCTTTTCTCCTGCAGTCTAAATCGTTGCGATCATTTGAAATTTGTTATTCTTGCATTTGTCTTGATGACTGACAAATAGATTCAGCAACATGTCTCTCTTTTCAGCATGTCTTGTATTTCGAGTTCACAGTCGTTCTGTGAAGCAACTTATAGTTAAGAAAGGTTCAAAAATCTGCCACTTTATTTCTGTTTGGAACTTTCCTGGATAGAAGTCAATCACACCTGGAGAGGCTCAAGGTGAACAGTCAGTATGCAAAACATCCTTTGCATTATTTAGAATTAACTCAGAAGAAAATATTCCTCAATAACATTGACGTTTGTTTATTATTGATAACATAACCAATAAGACTGCTTTTAATTTTCATAAGCCGGCCTATAGGCTTCATGTTTATTCAATCACTTTATTCATGAAAAATATAATGTAGATCACAGGACTTTATTAATTCGATAGGCTTCAATGGAAATTGCAATATTTAACCTTCACTTATTGAGAAACAGAACTGCACAAACATCATGGACAGCTGGATTCAGACCTTGTGGTCCTGGAGCAAAGAGGCTTTACTGCAGACTGTATGTTTGCTTCACATTGTTAATTGATATCGTTATCATCAATGACCGAGGATCTTTTCTATTCTTGCAACAGGCAATCTTCCCTTGCAAGATGTCACCTGAGGAAAACAGAAACGTATCACTCCAAGCATGCAGAAGTAAGTGCCTAATGCGCAAAAAACAGCTACTTCAATGTGGATTAAAAATCTAATTTCCCCTCTGAAGAGTGTGGATTTTGAAATACGGCAGTACATTCAACATTATCATCCCGTACAAATTCAATAAATTTAAGGAATTACACAGAGTTGTTCCGAGTCACACCTCAAATATAAAAGTCACTTTCTTTGAATGACAATGGGTGAAATAAGAAATTAGGCAGGGAACGTGGGGGAAAATCATTCTGAAGGAGTTCTCTGACCAAAGCTCCCGTTGATTAGACAACTGTGATAAATTGGCTGTCACTGTCTGCAGAGGAAAGTCTAAAATCTGGATTTGCTTTAGGAAGCTGACGACAGTAGCCCTGTCCATCGTTGCTTCAAACGTCCATTCTTACAAAATACAGCAACTTCCATTCATAGTGAATACTTAATGGAATAAAACTTCCCGAGGTACTTCATACAAGGGCGGCACGGTAGCGCAGTGGTTAGCACTGTTGCTTCACAGCGCCAGGGTTCCAGGTTCGATTCCCGGATTGGCTCAACGTCCGTGCGGTTTCTGCACGTTCTCCCCGTGTCTGCGTGGGTTTCCTCCGGGTGCTCCGGTTTCCTCCCACAAGTCCCAAAAGACATGTTTGTTAGGTGATTTGGACATTCTGAATTCTCCCTCCGCGTACCCGAACAGGCGCCAGAGTGTGGCGACGACGGGATTTTCACAGTAACTTCATTGCAGTGTTAATGTAACCTACTTGTGACACTAATAAAGATTATCATTATAATTAGGAGGGGTACCAGGTCAAATTTATCACCTAGCCGCAGAAGGCGATATTAGGCTAGACGAACAAAACTTTAGTCAAAGAAGTAAGTGCTACGGAGCATCTTAAAGGAGGAAAGAGATCCGGGATGCGGAGAGATATATGATGGGGATTCTGGAGCTGAGGGCCTTTGTAGCTGAGCATGCTTAACATGTCACAAGTGGCACAGCGTAGTTATCTTGCGGAAGAGGAGAGGTTGTAAACAATGATCCCTTTAAAATTTAGCTGCTGTGCGTAACCAGCTTTTTTCACTGCAAAAGAAGCAAATGTGATGCAAGAAAAAAATATTTTCACACAGCGAGTGGTTCGGGTCTGGAATGCACTGCCTGGCAGCTACAGAATACTGAGAGGCCTGGACAGAGTGAACGTGGAGAGGGTGTTCCCACGAGTAGGAAAACCTAGAACCCGAGGGCACAGCCTCAGACTGAAGGGACGATCCTAGAAAACAGAGATGAGGAGGAATTTCTTCAGCCAGAGGGTGGTGAATTTGTGGAACTCTTTGCCGCAGAAGGCTGAGGAGGCCAAATCACTGAGTGTCTTTAAGACAGAGATAGAAAGGTTCTTGATTAATAAGAGGGTCAGGGGTTATGGGGAGAAGGCAGGAGGATGGGGATGAGAAATATATAAACCATGATTGAATTGCGGAGCAGACTCGATGGGCCAAATGGCCGAATTCGGCGCTTGAACAATTCTGCCAACCCCTTTAAAGTTCTTTGCACAGTCCCGGACTGCATGGTCGCTTGCTGGTTCCTCTGCACAGCCATAAAGCTTAGCGGGACCGTTGATTGATGGGCTGGAGAAGACCTGAGGGGATGGGGGAGGGGTTAGGACATAGGAAGATTTGAAAACAAGGATGAGAATTTTAAAGTCGAGGTATTACTTAATTGGGAGACAATGTCAGTCAGCGAGCATTGGGGAGGTGGGTGAGTGGAGCTTTGTATATATTAGGATGCGGGCAGCAAAGGTTTTGAGTGACCTCAAGGTTGTGGAGCGCAAAGATAGGAATGCTAGTCAGGACTAGTCAAGTCTAGAGGTAACAATGGCATGGATAAAGGATTCATCGGCACCAAGGGCAGAATCGGCCATTCTATTGTGGTGGAAATAGGTGTCTTGGCGATGCTGCGGGATTCTCCGTTGGCAGGATCCTCCGCTTCGCACCCATGCCCGCGTATTTTCCAACGCCATTGGTGGCCACAACGGGAAATCCCATTGGCCGGCGTAGGCGCACTGCGCCGGGAAACAGGACTGGCGGGACGGAGAATCCCGCCCCTGAAATATGTAGAGCGTTGTTACATATGCCCGGGAAAGTGCAGGGAATATGGAACCTGTATGGTGCACTATCAACATATCTTTCTCAGGAAGGTGCCTGCTAATTTAATTAATTTTATGTACATTCCAGTGTTTATTTATGAACTCAACACTCCCACAGTGTAACCTGTCTCTGGGTAGGAGAACATATCAAGATTTTCACAATTTTACAAACTTGGAAGTGGGATGACGAGATGCACCGAATTTCCCGATACACACAATTTGCAGATAGCAAACAGACTGATGTATTCAGCTGGCCAGACAGCGACACTGGAGGGAACAAAGGAGATAATGGGAAGGATTCTCCGCTGCACGATGCTGGCAGAGGGATCCGTAATCGGGCTGGAATTGAATCCTGGTTCCTGGCGCTGTGAGGCAGCAGCGTAGACCACTGTACCACCTGTGCCACTCCTCTATGTTCCTTTTTGTTTCCCCAACAGCTAAACAAGCTCATTTTAGCTCAACGTCTGATGTGGTTTGGGCTCCTGTAGACATTATGGGGCGGGATTCTCCGTCCCGCCGCACGCGTTTTCTGCTGCGGCTTGTCACCGGCCGACAGCGGGATCCTGCCAGTCGGCCACTGAGGTTTCCCATTGTGGGCGTCCCCGCGGCGTGGGAAAATCTGCGGGGCGTGGAGGATCCCGCCGACGGAGAATCTACGCAGCTGAGTTTAAATGGAAAATGCTCGAATGTCCTCCTGGTCTGGGAATAATATTCAATCCCGAGGACAAAAGCAAGATTCTCCGGATGTTGGAAATCTGAACAAAGGACAGAAAATGCTGGAATTGTCCAGTAGGACAGGCAGCATCTGTGGACAGAGAAGCGAGAGCTAATGTAATAGTACTAATAATAATAACAATCGCTTATTGTCACAAGTAGGCTTCAATGAAGTTACTGTGAAAAGCCCCTAGTCGCCTGTTCGGGGAGGCCAGTAGGGGAATTGAACGCATGCTGCTGCTTTGTTCTGCATTACAAGCCATCTGTTTAGCCCACTGTGCTAAACCAGCCCCTCCTGAAATAACTCGGCAGCTCGGTGGCGCATTGCTTAGCACTGCTGCCTCACGCGCCGAGGTCCCGAGTTCGATTCCAGCCCTGGGTCACTGCCCGTGTGGAGTTTGCACATTCTCCCTATGTCTGCCTGGGTCTCACCCCTCCCCCAACCCAAAGATGTGCAGGCTTGCTGGATTGGCCACGCTAAATTGCCCCTTAATTGGAAAAAATATAATTAGATTTTTAAATTTATTTTAAAAAAGAACAAAATAAGAGGCCCATTGCATACAATATTAAATATATATGTACATAAAATAATCTGCAATATACATTGAAGGTGATCGATAACAGAACCAAAGACAACACGAGGAGAAATCTTTTTTTTTGTCGGGTATTACAATCTGGAAAGCATCTGAAAGGCGGTGGAGGCAGATTAAATCATGGCTCTCAAAAGTACCTGGAGGGGAAAATAATGCATGGCTCCTGGGTGGGGGAGTGCAATCAGCTGAAGTGTTCTTGCGGAGAGCTCAATGGACCAAATAACCTCCTTCTGCGGTGCAACCAATCTATGATTCCCTCAGCTTCGGCCGATAGCAAAGCAAATACCGCAATGCTCTTCAGAGCGAGCTTCTTTGTGCATAACCATTTCACCCCGGGAACCCCTTAAAAAAAAAAGCAACCTCGGGACAACAGACTGGATAGTTTTAGATAGTGTCAGTTGTCCGGATCGTTGGTTGTGGCAGACTGAACTCGCTGTCACGCTCGGGAGATCAGGACTCATGCGTCGCAGAGAAAAATGGCAATTGACATGTCGAGATGAGTGCCAATAATGACTAAACGTCAGTGACCCTCAGGAATTGCTTTTCCGGTTTGCTTTTGCAGATAAATGAAGTGAAATTGAGATCATGTAAAATTCAACCAATCTCTATTTACACATCTAGAATCATCGAATTTACATCGCAGGAGGCCATTCGGCCCATCGAGTCTGCACCGACCCTTGAAAAGAGCACCCTACTCTAGCCCACACCTCCACCCCGTTCCCCACAACCGAGTAACCCCACCGAACCTTCTTGGACACCAAGGTTAATTTAGCGTGGCCAATCCGCTTAACCTGCACATCTTTGGACTGTGGGAGCACCTGGAGGAAACCCACGCAGACACGGCGAGAACGTGCAGACTCCGCACAGACAGTGACCCATCTGGGAATCGCACCTGGGACCCTGGTGCTGTGAATCAACAGTGCTAACCACTGTGCTACCGTGCCGCCCTTGCAATGCAGCATCATTTGCCATCGTTATGGGTTTTAACTATATCATACTGCAAAATTTCCACCTTCGGTATCATTTTACACTTCCTTCCATTTGAAATGATAAACAAAATGCGTGAGTGAATGATATGCAAAATTACTGCTCATTAGCAGATGGCTATCAGAATAATATGGGGACAACAAAACACTTATCAGCAAAGCTAAACTCTGTTGACATAATTGCTTAATAATTGCTTAATTATGGTAGAATAATGAAATGCATTTTGCTCCTTTTAGAAGTTTTTTCCACAGTTGTACTTTATCTGAACCCTCAATCAAGAAACAATAAACAGTGGCAATAGGTTGCTGCAAATCGTGCAAAAATCTTTAAAGTAAATCAGTTAAAGACACAGTGCAAGAACACATTCTTCTGCTTCTGAAATATACCATCCAGCTGATGGATAAGAAACTCCACAGTTGATTTTGATGCCAGTGTCTCCACTCCCACACGCCACAATGTAAATATGGACTATTGATTAATAAGTGGATCAGGGGTTATGGGGAGAAGGAGGAGAACGGGGATGAGAAACATATCGGCCCTGATTGAATGGCGGAGCAGACTCGATGGGCCGAATGGCCTCATTCTGCTCCTCTGTTTTATGGACTTTTATTTAAAGCATGTGTTTTACTTTCTACGTCACACATACACCCATAGATTTGTGGTAAACCTTTGTTTCATACTAAATAAAATTATATTAGAACATAATCATTATGGACAGGGCAGAGGCAGAATTCAAACATATCAAGCAAAATGAAAATTAGCTCATCAAACGACAGGATCTATAACCATGTCCTAAAAGCATGAAAAATTCAGCTCACTGTACAAGAGCTCAGATTCTCATTCCAATTCCACGAGCTATGATAGAATAGAATAGAATCTCTACAGTGCAGAACGAGGCCATTCGGCCCATCGAGTCTGCACCGACCCTGGGAAAAAGTACCCTACCTAGACCCATGCCCCGACCCTCATCCCGTAGCCCCACCTAAACCTTTGGACACTAAGGGGCAATTTAGCATGGCCAATCCACCTAACCTGCACATCTTTGGACTGTGGGGGGAAACCGGAGCACCCGGAGGAAACCCACGCACACACGGGGGAGAACGTAAAAACTCCACACAGCCACCCAAGGCTGGAATCGAACCCGGGTCCCTGGCGCTATGAGACACTGTGTCACCGTGCTGTCCCATCCTGAAGTAAGGGGTGGTTACAGTTTACAATGTGGCTGCTATGAATCTTGGATGAATCCCGCTTCACACCTTATTTCCCACCTCCAGCAGCTGTAACTAGATCTTATCAACACATGGGCGAACTGAACATCTTACCTTCTGTGTTTGGCACAAGACCGGCTGAAAATTGCCCCTTAAAAGTTTAGCGTTAATGAAGGTGTTTTAACTCATTCGCAACATGCTGAACATCAGTCGGATCTCTATTTTGTGTTACCTTTCTAGGATTGTCACAATTAAAAATCCGTTTTGCTGCACAGACTGGAACATGAAAGGTCTGTGATCTCTGGAGTGTGCCTAATGAGTTTGACCTCAACTGGGACCGCAGTAATAACAGCCTGATTATCCTCATTTGGTTTCGGGCTGAGTGGGGGAATCTGCCGAAGCTCTTGGATTGCAATCTAGCAAAACCTACTGGAAAGACACAGCTGTGGAGGGGGCTCAGCTGGGGTATTCCCAAGCTGATATTCAGGTCAGACATTAAGATGAAGAGTCCCCCAGGTGACAGGGCATCAATGTGGAATAAATGCCTCTGGGAGAGGATGCGGGAGAAAAAAAAACTACTGTAAATTTAGAGGAAGAAATGTCACCAATCTAGGTCTCTATGTGGATTCACAGGATTGTTACAACGCAGGAGGAGGCCATTCGGCCCATCGTGTCAGCACCAGCTCTCCAAATCAGCATCATGACTCAGTGCCACTCCCCTGCCTTATCCAGGTGCCCCTGCACATTGTTTCTATTCAAGTAATCATCTAATACCTCCTTAAATATCCCAGTTAACGCTGCCTCCTCCATACTTCTTTTGCACGAAAAAAGCGGTTTACTGGGCAGCACGGTAGCCTTGTGGATAGCACAATTGCTTCACAGCTCCAGGGTCCCAGGTTCGATTCTGGCTTGGGTCACTGTCTGTGTGGAGTCTGCACATCCTCCCCGTGTGTGCGTGGGTTTCCTCCGGGTGCTCCGGTTTCCTCCCACAGTCCAAAGATGTGCAGGTTAGGTGGATTGGCCATGATAAATTGCCCTTAGTGTCCAAAATTGCCCTTAGTGTTGGGTGGGGTTACTGGGTTATGGGGATAGGGTGGCGGTGTTGACCTTGGGTAGGGTGCTCTTTCCAAGAGCCGGTGCAGACTCGATGGGCCGAATGGCCTCCTTCTGCACTGTAAATTCTATGATAATCTATGATAATCTACTAGCAACTAGATTTTAAATGGATCACTGTTTACAGCCTGCTCCCCTCCCCAAGGTATCTACGCTGAGCCAATTGTGGCATGTTAAGCATCCCTGACTGCAATAGCTTCCTCATTGGTTGCCTTGCCTTCAGCCGCAAAGGCCCCAAGCCCGATGTCCCCGAAAGCAGCGGTGCATAAAGCGGGAAATTCTGTTCGACAGTGGCCGGACCAGAAGATCCAGCAGGAATGCCTCGAAACACGCGGCGGCAGGCTCGGAAAATCCCGCCTGTTGCGTGAAAAGGATTTTTCTCACATCACATTTGTTTCTTCTGCAAATCACTTTAAATCTGTGCCCTCTCGTTCTTGATCCTTCTACCAGCAGCAGCAGTTCTCCCCGTCTACTTTGTGCAGCCTCCTCATGATTTTGAACATCTCTATCAAGTCTCCTCACAGCCTTCTTCGCTCCAAGGAGAAAAGTCCCAGTCGCTCCAATCTATCCTCAAAACTGAAGCTTCTCGCCCCATGGAACCATTCTTGTAAACCTCTTCCACATTCTCTCCAACGTGTCAACATCTTTCCGATAGTGTGGAGCCCCAGGGGCGAAATTCTCCGTAATCGTCGCGATGTCCGCCGACCGGCACCAAAAACGGCGCAAATCAGTCCGGCATCGCGCCGCCCCAAAGGTGCGGAATCCTCCGCATCTTGAGCGGCCGAGCCCTAACCTTGAGGGGCTGGGCCGGCGCCGGACTGATTTCCGCCCCGCCAGCTGGCGGGAAAGGCCTTTGGTGCCCCGCCAGCTGGCGCGGAAATGACATTTCCGTACGGTGCATGCGCGGGAGCGTCAGCGGCCGCTCATGGCACCCCCACGCATGCGCAGTGGAGGGGACCGTGGCGAAGGCGGAAGGGGAAGAGTGCCCCCACGGCACAGGCCCGCCCGCGTATCGGTGGGCCCCGGTCGCGGGCCAGGCCACCGTGGGGGCACCCCCCGGGGCCAGATCGCCCCGTGCCCCCCTCAGGACCCCGGAGCCCGCCCGCGCCGCCTTGTCCCGCCGGTAAGAGAGGTGGTTTAATCCACGCCGGCGGGACAGGCATTCTAGCAGCGGGACTTCGGCCCACCCGGCACGGAGAATCGCCGGGGGGGGGGGGCCCGCGAACCGGCGCGGTGCGATTCCCGCACCTGCCGAATCTCCGGTGCCGGAGAATTCGGCAACCGGCGGGGGCGGGTTTCACGCCAGCCCCCGGCGATTCTCCGTCCCGGCGGGAGGGGTCGGAGAATCTCGCCCGAGAAATGTACACAATATTCCAACTGAGGTCACATTAGTTCAATCAGCACAACGTTGCTCTTGCGCCCCATCACCCTATTAATAAAGCTCAGGGATAAAGCCCAGGATACTCTCTGTTTTATTAACTCTTCTCTCCGCCTGTCCTACCCTCAATGATCAAGGCACATATACTCCCTCTACTCCTGCACCCCTTTAAGAATTTTACCCTTTGTTTTATATTGTCTCTCCATGTTCTTCCTGCCAAAATGCATCACCTCCCACTTCTCCACATTGAACTTCATCTGCCGCCTCTCTGCCCACTCTACCAACCTGTCTACATCCTTTTGAAGTTCCACACTGTCCTCTTCACAGTTTACAATACTTCCACGTTTTGTATCATCCGCAAACTTTGAAATTGTCCTCTTCACACCAAGATATAGATCATTAACGCACCAGTGTGCAGAGATAGATTTTTTTAAAATAACCCACAGATGAAAATTTTATATTTCTCTGAATTTCTCTCCTTCCAATTTCAGAGGGCTGTCGCCCTGTGCATCTTGTGGGTTTTGTAATGAGTGCAGGATGTGTTCCAGATTGTGGATGGCTTGACTTCAAACACAGAGTAGGTTGTGGGAGGGATGGATATGTGTCCCAGTCACTGTGCTCTGCTGGATTCTGTTCGACTGTTAGTTCATAGAATTTACAGTGCAGAAGGAGGCCATTCGGCCCATCGAGTCTCCACCGGCTCTTGGAAAGAGCACCCTACCCAAGGTCCACACCGCCACCCTATCCCCATAACCCAGTAACCCCACCCAACACTAAGGGCAATTTTGGACACTAAGGGCAATTTATCATGGCCAATCCACCTAACCTGCACATCTTTGGACTGTGGGAGGAAACCGGAGCACCAGGAGGAAACCCACGCACACACGGGGAGGATGTGCAGACTCCGCACAGACAGTGACCCAAGCCGGAATCGAACCTGGGACCCTGGAGCTGTGAAGCAATTGTGCTATCCACAATGCTACCGTGCTGCCCACTAAACTATAACTACCTTTTATTGTCACAAGTATGAAGTTACTGTGAAAAGCCCCTAGTTGCCACATTCCGGTTCCTGGTCGGTAAGCTGTTGCGAGAATTGAACCCGCGCCGCTGGCCTTGTTCTGCATCATAAACCAGCTGTCTAGCCCACTGAGCTAAGCCTGCCTCTAGACATTCTTCCCGTGTCTGCGTGGGTTTCCTCCGGGTGCTACGGTTTCCTCCCATCGTCCAAAGATGTGCAGGTTAGGTGGATTGGCCATGCTAAATTGCCCCTTAGTGTCCAAAGGTTAGCTGTCATTATAGTGTTACGTGGATAGGGCGGGGGAGTGGGCCTAGGTAGGACGCTCTTTCAGAGGGTCGGTGCAGATTTGATAGGCCGAATGGCCTCCTTCTGCACTGTATGGATTCTATGGATATGGATTCTATGGAAAACTCCTTTTACATTTTTGCTGAGAAATCTAATGTCGGTGCGGACAACATTGGGCTTCAAGGACATGCTGCCTACATTCAAACTGCGCAACATTCAGTGTCCAGTCTGACCCCGGAAGAATGGGCATTTCTATAACGTACCTGTGGACCAACAGCTTGCTGGATAAGTCACCCTATTGACAAGAAAAGGGACAAGGGGAGAAACCCGAAGGGGATAAATGAACTAAATGCAACTCTGACAAATTCCATTTGTTACTGGCAAGAGAATAATAAATGTGTTCGGGTTTCATGGAGGCAATCAGCATCATGGAGAATTAATGGGTGCAATACAGCAGTAACGAGATGTATTAGTTAAAGCAACACGATGGTGATTTATGTGCAGCGGTTGATACATGAAGGCTGCTTTGAAAATAACATTGCAAATCTAATAGCAATTAAGAGAAAATTAAAACTCTGATATTATTGTATGCTCAGTGTGGTTGACAGCTTGCCATCAATACTCAGATAATTTTTATTTATTTGGTCTTGGGATGTGAGTCTTGCTGACCAGGCCAGCATTGCTAGCCCATGCCTAATCACCCCTGAGAAGGTGGTGTTGAGCTGGCTTTTTTGAACTGCTACAGTCGATGTGCGACGGGTACTCCCAATAGCAGAGTGGTTGGATACAGTAGCGTATAGTCAAATCCTTTGGTGACTAATATCGTAACGCATAGGATTACATCGGTTACATTTTTCCCCTTCTTTCGTAGACTTTGGGCGTCGTTGACAAAGGTCGGAATTCTCCGGCCGTTCGCTGGCAGTGGGATTGTTTGGTTTTGCTGGTAGTGCGCCCCTGCTCACGGGCTTCCCTGCGGAAGGGCGTGGCTTCATCGACAGCAGCGGGAGCAGAGAATCCCTCCTCCAGCGAACGGCGCGCCCCCTCCGGGAAACACGCGGCTGGGAGGTCGGAGAATTCTGTCCAAGGCCAGAGTTTCTCGCTGGAACGACGGAGGTTGAGCGGTGACCTGATAGAGGTGACCAAGATTATGAGTGGCATGGACAGAGTGGATAGTCAGAAGCTCTTTCCTAGGGTAGGAGAGTCAAGTACTGGGGACATAGGTTTAAAGTGCGTGGGGAAAAGTTTGGAACAGATGTGCGAAGCAGGTTTTTTACACAGGTGCTAAATATATGGAATGCACTGCCTGGGGAGGTGCTGGGAGCAGGTACGATAGTGGCATTTAAGGGGCATCTAGACAAATATATGAATAGGGTATACGGACTCCGTAAGTGCAGACACTTTTAGTTTAGGCAGGTACCATGGTTGATGCAGGCTTGGAGGGCCGAAGGGCCTGTTCCTGTGCTGTATTGTTCTTTGATGCCCATCCCTAATTGAGTCAACCACGCTAACTGTGAATCTGCAGACCCACGTAGGCCAGACCAGAAAAGAATGGCAGATTTCCATCCCCGATACTAAACCAGATGGGTTTCAGCCACTATTGATGATAGCTTTATGGTTCCCATTCCTGAGAATAGCTTTATATTCCAGATTTCATTCACTGAATTTAATCCCGACAGCTATCGCGGTGAACCCATGGCCCCATCACGTGACATTACCACTGTGCCACTGCCTGAATAGACTATACAACACAGAAACATGAGCTTAAATCCCACCACAGCAGCTGGGGAATTTGAAGTTAATTAAATAAATCTGGAACAAAAATCTGGCATCAATAATAGTGAGCCTACCAGGCTGTTGTAAATCCCCATCTCGTTCTCCAGTGGCCTTCTGCAATCTGATCTATCTGTGACCCCAGAGCCACAACAATGCGGTTGACGCTTAAATAGCCAGGAAGTTACTCAGTTCTATCAAATCATTACTGTAATAAGAGTTGGATGTTGCCTCATCATTGCTTCGAGCTTACCAGAGCTAAATATATGCAGACACGTCCTTGGCCCAACCATCTTTCGCTGCTTCTACAATGACCTTCCTGCATCATAAGGGAATCTTCGCTGCTGACTGCAGAGTTGCGCCTCCTCAGATAATGAAGCAATTCATATCAGCAAACAAAACCTAGACACCATTCAGACCTGTACTAATGAGTCAAAGTAACATTCGTTGCATGCAATTGCCAGGAAATGACCAGCTTCAAAAAGAGTGAATCTAATAACTTTCCCTTGATATTGAATGGCATTTCCATCAGTCAATCCCCCACCATGAACCTTCTGGGGGGGGGTTACCATTGAACAAAGACTAAACTGGAATACTGTGGCCAAACAAACAGTACTGAGGTGGGAATTCTGTGGCAAGTAGCTCACCTCCTTATTCCTGAAGCCTATCCGCTATGTCAAGGCACAAGTCAGGAGTGCGATGGAATAGTCTCCATTTGCCTGGATGAGTGCAGCTCCAACAACACTCCATAAGCTTGACACCATCTGAAGGGGTTAAAACCATTGAATGCAGCAGAGATTCCCTGTGAATTGAGTACAACTGAGTTCCCCTGGGAAGCTCCTGTGAAGTTCCCAAGCTGCAAATAGGCTGTACAAACAAGATGAACAATGGACAAGCGGATGGGAACTTTGATAATTCACAAGGAGGTACAAATATCAGTCAAGGACCCCAGATGTGTGGTTGCTGATAGTTTAATAATGTAGACGTGCCTTGTTAGTGATTGCAATTAGGCAAGTGTATAGATGCAGTAATTGGTTAAATATATTCATGTATATAGAGTGTGATAAGTAGGGAAACTAATTGTAATAGGTTAAAGATAATAGTACATTTAGTGTCCACCTTTAATTGGTATATGCAACTAACGGTGAGACAATGCAAAGGTATAAGACTTGATATAATGTATTATTTGGGGAGTCCATACATCATATTGTGGACACGGCTCCCCTGCACGTTTGAATAAATCTCTGAAAGACTAATTCTATCTACGTCTGGTCTCTTGAGTTGAGGAACAAAATCAATGAGGCTGGGACAGCCGGTAGTTCCCCTACCACCACCCAGGACAAGCAGCCGCTTGATTGGTACCCGATCCATCACCTTAATAATAATAATTATTATTATTATTGTCACAAGTAGGCTTACATTAATACTGCAATAAAGTTACTGTGAAAAGCCCCCAGTTGCCACACTCCGGCGCCTGTTTGGGTACACGGAGGGAGAATTCAGAATGCCCAATTCACCTAACAGCACGTCTTTCGGGACTTGTGGGAGGAAACCGGAGCACCCGGAGGAAACTCACGCAGACACAGGAAGAACGTGCAGACTCCGCACAGAGAGTGACCCAAACTGGGAATCGAACCTGGGACCCTGGCGTTGTGAAGCCACAGTGCTAACCATTGTGCATGCATTCATTTCCTCCACCACTGACATGCATTGTGTACAATCTCCACGATGTATTGCACCAAGGCGCCTTTGACAGAATCTTTCAAACTGTGACCTCCACCACTGAGAAGGGCAAGGGCGCACGGAACACTACCACCCTCAAGTTACCCTCCAGTTCACATGTCAGCCTGGAGTGGAAATATAGTGTTGCTCCATCACTACTGGGTCAAAATCCTGCAGCTCCTACTCAACAGCACAGTGGGAGTACCTGCACTATACTGACTGCAGAGGTTAAAGATGGTGGCTCACCACCTTCTTAAGGGCAATTAGGGATGAACAATAAATGCTGACCTTGATTGAGATGTCCCCATCCCAGGAACAAAGGAAAAAAAAGTTAGGGTAAGATACACAATTAACCGACTGTGAACCTGAGTGATGGCCTGGATTTTGCACTAAATCTCTGACATGGGTCTTGAACCTACAACATTCCAGCTCAGGGGTGAGAATGCTTCTAAGACACAACTGACAAGGTGTTTCTTGTGTGCAAGCGGCTTTGTTTGTCCACATGCGACAGTGACTAAATTCAAAAGTAATTCACTCGCTGTGAAATAAGAAGTTATGCTTTTGTCGGCACGGTGGCACAGTGGTTAGCACTACTGCCTCACAGTGCCAGGGACCCGAGTTCGATTCCAACCTTGGGTCACAGTCCAAAGATGTGCAGATTAGGTGGGGTTACGGGGACAGGGCAGGGGAGTGGGGCCTGGATGGAGTGCTCTTTCGGAGGGTTGTTAACGCGATGGGCCGAGTGTCCTCATTCTGCACTGTGGTGATTCTATGATTCTATAAAGGTCTGTGTGGAGTTTGTACGTTCTCCCAGTGTCTACATCGGTTCCCTCCGGGTGCTCCGGTTTCCTCCCACAGTCACATAGAAGGGCAGGTTAGGTGGATTGGCCACGTTAAATTGCTCTGTAATGTCCAGGGATGTCCAGGTTAGGTCACGGGGATAGGGCAGGTGGGCGGGGGAGTAGACCTGGTAGAGCGCTCTTTCGGAGGATTGATGGGCCGAATGGCCTCTTTATGCACTATAGGGATTCTTATGTTCCAGCTATTGGGGAGGAGGCGAAAGTAGAATTGGTTCAAAGCAAGGTGAAAGGTTAGATTATATAAAAGGGAAGTATTAGAGAAGCGAGTTAAAGAAAATGAGGGCAAGCCTTAGGACTTGAAAGGATATCTGTAAAGATTTGGAGATATGTGGCGGATCAAATATGCGGGGGCCTCAAAATTGCAGAGTAGAATTTCCTGTGGTATCGCAACTGATAAGAATTCATGTCCATTTATATGTGGATTCCGTCTACGCAAATTAAAGTCGAAATTTCCTGTACATGCAATTAGACTTGACCAAACTGTGTGATTTAAACATAATGATGTACTGAATGGTTCCAACACTGTCCCCAGCTCATTGAAATTAGAATTTGGAACTAAGTCAGTATCCCATGACACAATATCATCCGTTAACGAATTAATAAACTTCTTTAAACAAGCTGTGGATTAATGTTGATGCTATTAAGTTTGAACTATGGACATGTCCACGATCTCAAGGTTAGGGATACTTGTTTTTTACTGAATGTGCAAAAATCCATTCATGAGTGTTACATTTTACCCTGTTTTTACCTATATTGTACCTCATTTAATTAATGCAATCAATAGCATTTTAATTATACGGTGGATGTCACAACACATCAGGTTATCCAAGCCCTAATATTTACTTCAAATTAACATTTCCTGATCTCCCATTGGAAACCTATCGCCACGGGGAAATATACATTAATATTCATTTAATTAAACAGAAATATAACAGTGAAAACACAGAGCAATTATGGAGGAAATATGTATTTATAATCCGAACGCTTCGTTCTGTCTAATGGATTATAATTAAGGTCCTATAGTGTCCTTTCACAAATTTAAATTTCAAATGCAGTAATTATGTCAATCTGTACTGTGGCATATACACGTCCAAAATAAAATGTGCTAAAATGTATTCACTGAAAATCAAAGCAAGGCTTTTAATTTTCCATGCAGATTATGCCATAAATAAAGCATCTTTATTTGTAAACCTCATTATTAGAATTGTTTAGTGTTTGTGTTAGCAGCTGCTTTGGTGTATATTTACACTGTCCTTTACACTGACCCCCGGGGCAATTGATGTGAAATTTGGTGCCGTCACATAGAATTTACAGTGCAGAAGGAGGCCATTCGGCCCATCGAGTCTGCAACCGGCTCTTGGAAAGAGCACCCTACCCAAGGTCCACACCTCCACCCTATCCCCATAACCCAGTAACCCCACCCAACACTAAGGGCAATTTTGAACACGAAGGGCAATTTAGCATGGCCAATCCACCTAACCTGCACATCTTTGGACTGTGGGAGGAAACCGGAGCACCCGGAGGACACCCACGCTGACACGGGGAGAACGTGCAGACTCCACACAGGCAGTGACCCAAGCCGGGAATCGAAACTGGGACCCTGGAGCTGTGAAGCAATTGTGCTAACCACCATGCTACCGTGCTGCCCTGTCACGAATGGTGCTGAGCATTGTGCGGTCATCTGCAAACAACCCACTTCTGACCTTATGGTGGAAGGCAGGTCATTGATGAAGCAGCTGAAGATGGTTGGGCCTAGGACACTAACCTGATGACCTGCTGCAGTGATGTCCTGGAGCTGATTGACCTCCAACCACCACAACCATCTTCCTTTGTGCCGGGTATGACTCCAACCAGCAGAGAGTTTCCCCCCTGATTCCCATTGACTCCAGTTTAGCTCGGGCTCCTTGATGCCATTTTCAGTCAAATGCTGCCTTGATGTCAAGGGCAGTCACTCTCACCTCACCTCTGGCATTCAGCTCTTTTGTCCATGTTTGAATCAAGGCTGTAATGAGGTCAGGAGCTGAGTAACCCTGGTGGAACCCAAACTGAGCATCTGTGAGCAGGTTATTGCTGAAAAGTGCCGCTTGATAGCACTGTTGATGACTCCTTCCATCACTTTACTGATGATTGAGAGTAGACTGATAGGCCGGTAATTGGCTGGATTGGATTTGTCCTGTTTTGTGTACAGGACACACCTGGGCAATTTTCCACATTGCTGGGTAGATGCCAGTGTTGTAGCTGTATTGGAACAGCTTGGCTAGGGGTGCAGCAAGTACTGGAGCACAAGTCTTCAGTACTATTGCCGGGATATTATCAAGACCCATAGCCTTTGCAGTATCCAGTGCCTTCAGCCATTTCTTGATATCACCTGGAGTGAATCGTACTGTCTGAAGTCTGACATCTGTGATGCTGGGGACCTCTGGAGGAGACCAAGATGGATCATTCACCCGGCACTTCTGGCTAAAGATTATTGCGAATGCCTCAGCCTTGTCCTTTGCACAGATGTGCTGGGCTCCTCCATCATTGAGGATGGAGATATTTGTGGAGCTTCCTCCCCCAGTGAGTTGTTTAATGGTCCCCCACCATTCACGGCTGGATGTGGCAGGACTGAAGAGCTTCGCTCTGTCTATTACCTGCTGCTTATGCTGTTGCCACACCAGTAGTCCTGTGTTGTAGCTTCACCAGGTTGAAACTTCATTTTTCGGGATGCCTGATGTTGCTCCTGGCATGCTCTCCGGCACTCTTCATTGAACCAGGGTTGATCGCTGGCTTGGGGGTAATGGTAGAGTTTGGGATGTGCGGGGCCATGAGGTTGCAGAGTGTGGCTGAGTGCAATTCCACTCCTGCTGATGGCCCACAGCACCTCATGGATGCCCAGTCTTGGGTTGCTGGATCTGTACGAAGTCTATCCCATGTAGCAAGGTGGTAGTGCCACACAACACGATGGAGGGTATCCTCAATCTGAAGACAGGATTTTGTCTCCACGAGGACAGTGCGGTGGTCACTTCCACTGATGCTGTCATGGACAGACGCACCTGCGGCAGGCAGGTTGGTGAGGATGAGGTCAACTTTGTTTTTCCCTCTTGTTGGTTCCCTCACCACCTGCTGCAGTCCCAGTCTAGCAGTTATGGCCTTTAGGACCTGGCCAGCTCGGTCTGTGGTGGTACCACCGAGACACTCTTGATGATGGACATTGATGTCCCCCACCCAGCACATATTCTGCACCCTTGCCACCCTCAGTGCTTCCTCCAAGTGGTGTTCAACATGGAGGAGCACTGACTCATCAGCTGATGGTGGACGGTACGTGGTAATCAGCAGGGGGTTTCCTTGCCCATGTTTAACCTGAAGCCATGAGACGTCATGGGGTCCAGATTCGATGTTGAGGACTCCCAGGGCAACCCCCTCCCGACTGTACCCCACTGTGTCGGCCCCTCTGCTGGGTCTGTCCTGCCGGTGAGCCAGGACATACCCAGGAATGGTGATAGTGGTGTCTGGGACATTGTCTGTAAGGTGTGATTCTGTGAGTGTGACTATGTCAGACTGTTGTTTAACTAGTCTGTGAGACAGCTCTCCCAACTTTGGCCCAAGATCCCAGATGTTAGTAAGGAGGACTTTGCACGGTCGGCAGGGCTGGGTTTGCCGTTGTCATTTCTGGTGGTCCATCCGGTTTCATTTCTTTTTTGTGTTTTTGTAGCGGATGAATACAACTGAGTGGCTTGCTGGGCCATTTCAGAGTCAACCACATTGCTGTGGGTCTGGAGTCACATGTAGGCCAGACCGGGTAAGGACGGCAGATTTCCTTCCCTGAAAGACGTTAGTGAACCAGATGTTTTTAACGACAATGGTTTCATGGTCATCATTAGACTTATATTCCAGATATTTTATTGAGTTTAAATTCCACCACCTACCGTGGTGGGAATCGAACCCGGGTCCCCAGATCATTATCCTGGGTCTCTGGGTTACTAGTCCAGTGACAATGCCACTCTGCCACCACCTCCCCATTATCATAGAATTTACAGTGCAGATGGAAGACATTCGGCCCATCGAGTCTGCTCCGGCCCTTAGAAAGAGCACCCTACTTAAGCCCCACGCCTCCACCCTATTCCCGTAACCCAGTAACCCCACCTAACCTTTTTGGACACAAAGGGCAATTTATCATGGCCAATCCACCTAACCTGCACATCTTTGGACGGAGGGAGGAAACCGGAGCACCCGGAGGAAACCCATCGCAGACACAGGGAGAAGGTGCAAACTCGCACAGACAGTAACCCAAGCCGGGAATCGAACCTGGGACCCTGGAGCTGTGAAGCAACAGTGCTAACCACTGTGCTACCGTGCTAGCAACTGGCAGTATCTCAGGGTTACACCATTTTCTAGCACAAAGCAGCAACATAATTGCATTATAGGCAAGAGAAGATCAAAGTCTATATGATTTCATAGATTTCATAGAATTTACAGTGCTGAAGGAGGCCATTCGGCCCATCGAGTCTGCACCGGCTCTTGAAAAGAGCACCCTACCCAAGATCCACACCTCCACCCTATCCCCATAACCCAGCAACCCCACCCAACACTAAGGGCAATTTTGGCCACTAAGGGCAATTTAGAATGGCCAATCCACCTAACCTGCACATCTTTGGACTGTGGGAGCTGTGAAGTAATTGTGCTATCCACAATGCTACTGTGCTGCCGTGCTGGAATGATGTACCATTCCAAGCCATCCTCTGGTCTCCTTTCTACTATTCTCGACCCAACAGCCTTCCATCTCCTGCCTAGTCAGTATTCAGTCTCTCTTTTTTAAGAGAAACACCAATATTTTTATCCCTCCGGCCGGTAATCTGTTTCATAATTCCATCATTATTTTCTCATCAAATTCTGTAATCTTCCTTCACTAGCAACTGCTGCGCTTGAGATGATTGTCATGTTGAATGTGGAATTTTCCAACCCTTGTAAAGGTAGAATTATTATAAATTCTTCTGAAAGGTAATTTAGATGGTAGTTTGAGACTAAAGGGAATGAGGTTAGGGGCGGTGGGGGGGGGGGGGGTTGTGAGGAACCCAGAGGGTGGTGAGGGTCTGGAACGCACTGTCTGGGAGGGTGGGAGAGGCGGGTTGCCTCACATCCTTTAAAAAGCACCTGGGAGAGCACTTGGCACACCAGAACGTTCAAGACTGTGGGCCAAGTGCTGCCAAATGCGATTAGGTAGGTCGGCCAGGTGTTTTTCATGTGTCAGTGCAGACTTTATGGGCGAAGGGCCTCTTATGCACTGTGATTCTGTGATAAGTAAGCGAAAGTATAACCGGAAAAAGTAAGGGGGCTTATCAGGAAGGAATCATAGAGTGATTTGATGCATTAAATGAAAAACAAACCAAGATAGAGGAACCTTCAGAAGCCAAGGGTGCCCCAAAGCACTTTCCAGCCAATTAACTTTCAAGTGTAGTCACTGCTGTCACATTCGAAATGCGGCAGCCAATTTGAACATGGCAAGATCCCCAAAAAACAAGGCAATAATAGCCAGATAATCTGTCTGGGTGTTGACTGAGGGATAAATATTGTTCAGAACACCAAGAAGAACTCTTCTGCTCTACTTTGAATAATGCCCCGGGATCTCTTACAGTCAGTTCAGGAGGCAGTCAGAGCATTGGTTTGATGCCCATCTGAAAGACAGCACATTTCGCAAGGCACATACACTCAGCACAGAAGTGTCAGCCTCGATTATGCGCTCAGATTTCAATGCTCCTGACTGAAGAGACAAGGGTGCTAACCGCAGAGTCAAACATAGCACATTCAGCAATTTTTCTACTGTCAAACACTGTATGATTCCATTGCGATAAAATAATAATTATGCAAAAAAATAAACTGCAATAATAATGCTCATTTAGCCAAGTTGACCAGGGAGGTGTTCCCAAGTCCAAAGCCACATGATTTCAAACTGGAGCCCGGAGGTCTGAAACGATTCCAGAGACGTGCAGACTCATCAGATTAGTGCTGTCTGGATGGGCACATAGTGTGGAATAAAAACAAGACTTGCATTGTTATACCACCCTTAAATGAGCACCGGAAGTCTCAAAGTGCTTTACCGCAAATTAATCAGTTTTGAAATGCAGTCACTGTTAAAATGTGGGGAACACGTCAGCCAATTGGCACACAGCGAGATCCCACAAACAGCAATTTGACGTTGAATCAGTCTTTATGAGTGAGGGATGTATGTTGGCCAGGACACTGGGAATAACTGCCTTGCTCTTCTTCCAAACAGTGTTATTGGACCAATCTGACAAACAGCACCTTCGACGGTGCAGTACCTCCTCAGCACTACACGAGTGTGTCTGCCTAGACTTTTGCATTCAATCCTGGAGTGGACCTGAACACGCAGCCTTTTGACGGAGAGGTGAGGGTGATACTACAGCATCAAGAATTCTCGACATTATAACTTCTGTATTCATTGCATTCTGGGCATTTTGCTTTTATTGCTGTGTAAATAAACAAATAGCAAACTTTTCCAGCTAAATATAGTACTTGAGGGGAGGCGGTGGTGCAGTGGTAATGTCACTGGACTAGTAGTCCAGAGATCCAGGGTAATGTTTCCCCAGGTTCGAATCCCACCATGGCACATAGTGAAATTTGAATTCAATTTAAAATAAAATCTGGATTAAAAGTCAAATGATGGCCATGAAACCATTGTAGAGTGTTGTAAAAAAAAAACATCCAGTTCACCAATGTCCCTCTAGTAAGGAATTCTTACCCTCAACTTGCCTCTGGCCTTGCAAGCCACTCAGATCAGGGGCAAATAGGGATAGACAATTAGGGTTCTACCAGCGATACCACGTCCGATGAATGAATAAAAAAGACAACTGACATTGGCCGGAGAATTCCGGCCATTCGCTGGCGGTAGAATTCCCTGGTCCCGCCAGCAGGACACCTCCGCCCGCCGGTTCCTGGCGGCGGGCGTGCGCCCAGCATTCAATGGGAATTCCCAGTGGCAGCAGTCAATCCTGCTGCCCCGATCACTGCTTTGCAGACTCCTCACTAAAACACGATGAATTGACAGCCGTGAATTCGCAGAAATTGGCACACGGACCCCTCCCAGTTCATTACTGGCTCTGCAGTTTAATTCAAAAGATTGAAACTGTCAGTACATCATATTTATTCCAACTAAACAAGGTCTTCAGCAACACATTCACAAATTTGTCTGGGCCCATTTCGTTTTTGAAACATATCAACTTATCAGGTCAACGCTTACTGGCCAGATGTTTTGTTTGGCCAGTATCATTATACCTTCAGCTGGCATTTTGAAGTATTTAAATCGGCATCCTTCAAGCAAGGGCCACGCGCCAACTAAAATAGGTAGACAACAGATAATTTTGCTACATTAGGCACACTCATTAATATTAGCCTGCCTGGATGCAAGTCTACATAAATATAGTTTCATACAGAAGAAATGAGGCTGATCTTTTTCCGTTACGGCACTGTGATAGCTCCTTTATTCCAGGGGACCAGGACTAGGGTTATTGGGATTTATCATCAATGATATTTGAAGGGCAGCACGGTGGCACAGTGGTTAGCACTGTTGCTTCACAGCGCCAGGGTCCCAGGTTCGATTCCCAGCTTGGGTCACTGTCTGCGCGGAGTCTGCACGTTCCCCCCGTGTCTGCATGAGTTTCCTCCGGGCGCTCCGGTTTCCTCCGACAAGTCCCGAAAGACGTACTTGTGAGGTGAATTGGACATTCTGAATTCTCCCTCTGTGTACCCGAACAGGTGCCGAGATGTGGCAACTACGGGCTTTTCACAGTAACTTCATTGCAGTGTTAATCTAAGCCTACTTGTGACAATAAAGATTATTATCATAATACATTTATTCACAGCTCCCACTCGTGAAAGGAAAAGGCTAACGTTGGTTTTGGCTGGAGCAACTCTGTCATGAGTGATCGCTCTGTTTTTTACGCCTGCGCGAGATACTGTGCCGATCAGGCCGAAAGCAGGAGGCCTCGCTTTTAACCTATTGAGGAGATTTACAACATAAAAATATGAACATCCTTCATATTTTCCTCTTCATTGTCACAGTAAGCCACTATTGTTTTAAAAAAGTTAATATTGTGAGGAAGTTGGGGTGAAATAAAAAGTAACGAATTGGATTAAGAAAGAAACTGACAGAGATTTTGCTGCATGGAGAACTTGTGAGATGCGGATTAGGCTAGTAGCAGAGTGAAACAGACACTCTGTTCAGCAAAATGGAGACTAGCAATATAGGGACCGAGGCCATAGACACGTCCAGTCGCAAAGCGGAGCTCTCAGAGAATCAAGATGTGGCGCAGAAATCTGTCTGTGCCACACCCCATACGTTCTACTCTAAACTAGAAGAACAGTTCCCAAAAGAAAGCTCCACAGTGGTAATGATTTTCTGGATTTGGCAAAAACCTATGGGATGTTGTTTTGGGGAAGGTGTATTCTCGGAATTTAGGAAAGCACATGGATTTAGATTGTGGGTGTCGAGGTAACCATTATCGTAGAAGATAATTGTAAATGTGGTTCTTCATTGCCTTTCTTGTTTTTCTTTTAAATTTAAAGTGCCCATTTCTTTTTTTCCATTTAAGGGGCAATTTAGTGTGGCCAATCCACCTGCCCTGCACATCTTTGGATTGTGGCAGTGAGACCCACACAGACACGGGGAGAATGTGCAAACTCCACAGGGACAGTGACCTGGGGCTGAGATCAAACCCAGGTCCTCGGCACTGTGAAGCAGCAGTGCTAACCACTGCGCCATCATGCCGCCCCATCTGTTGCCTTTCTTGTTGTATTTCAGGGTTTAATAAACATTTTGATTTTTGAATAATTTACAAGACTTTCCTCACAGGGTTTCATCTCTTCTCTCTCAATTTTCCCCCCCCCAAAATTTCTCTTTGGGTATTTGGGATGCTTTCACATTGAATATCAAGGTGTACATAACAATATCTAAATGTACCAAACCAATATACCCAAAGACTGGAATGGCCATATACCAATCCATACTCAAAGAAAGGACAGGTGCCGAGACCTGGTTGGCAGGGTGCCATCCTGATGTTCCAAGAGTAGAATCAGGCCAAATATCTTATAGCTTTGACAAAGAATCATCCAGGCTCGAAATATTAGCTCCCTTCTATTTTTACAGATGCCGTCAGACCTGCTGAGCTTGTCCAGCATTTTCCATTTTAGTTTCAGATCCCAGTTCCTGCAGTGATTTGCTTTTATCTTACAATCAGATTCTTTTCTCAATCTTCTCTGCCTGGGGACTGTGCAATGAGAAAGTATTAGTGAACAATCCCTTGGGGAAGAGTGACCATAATATGATAGAATTCTTCATTAAGATGGAAGGTGAAGTAGTCAAATCAGAGACTAATGTCCTGAATCTAAATAAAGAGGACTATGAGGGAAACCTCTGGTGGTGGAATCTCGGAGAGGTTCGCACATAAGGTAGCTCCCGCCATCTTCCTTGTCTTTTTTGTCCTTTTTGCCCGGTTCCTGAGGGAGATTGGTGGATACACCCGACCCATCTAATCGGTGACCTCGGCAGGTGTGGCCGCTCCTAGCACAGTGGAAACGTTTACTGGGGCAATGGCACTCGAATTTGATAAGCAATTTGGTAAACAATTTGAAAGGCAAGGAGGGGAGATGATGGAAACCCTCAAGGCGTCTATTGAGACGGCGCTCGGACAGAAAAGAGAGAAGTTGGGAAGGATTTCAGAGGCCGTGAAAGAGCATGGAAAGTTGCTAAAGGGGCCGGAAGGGATTTTGTCATGGCATAGCGACCAGTTTGCCTCGCTGGAAGTCGGGCGCTGATGGTGGGGGAGAAGAATAAGGCCCTGAGGGCGAAGGTCGAAGACCGGGAGAACAGGTCAAGGAGACCGAACCTCAGGATCATGGGGTTGCCAGGGAGGGGAGTAGGGTGGTGGGGGAGGCGGTGTGGTGTGGAGGGCACCGGGGTCAACAGGGTACTTTTCCCAGATGTTTGCAAAGTTGTTGGGGGGGGGGGGGGGGCGGCAGAGGAGATGAACAAATGTCCCCTCCTGAGCTGGATAGGGCCCACCGAACACTCCGGCACAGACCCCGGGAGAATGAGCCACCGCGGGCGTTTTCACAGCTGCCAGAAGAAGGAGCGGGTCCTGAAATGGGCCAAAGAGAACCGGGATATGAAGTGGGACCAAAACAGCATCCAAATCTATCAGGATGTCGGGGCGGAGCTCGCAAAGAGGCGTGTGGCCTTTAATAGGACGAAGTCGGCGCTATCTAAAAGTAGAGCGTGTTTCGGAGTGGTGTGCCCGGCGAGAGATTGAGAGTTACGTATAATTCAAAGGATTGCTTTTTCGAGACGTCAGAGGAGGCAAAGGCTTTTGTGAAGGAACAAAGACTTGGACTTAATATAAAGGGTTTGAATGGGACTTTAGTGGGTGTTGATGGAAAAGGGTTGTTTGGGGATGTTTCAATGTTATGTATTTATTTTTGGTTATATGGGGTTTATTGTTCTGTATTGGAGTGTATATGTTGTAGGGGGAGGGACAAGGGGGTCAAACTAGTTGGAGGTAATGGTTAAGGCAACAATGTGAACAATATATGGCCCAAGGTGGGGTGTTGAGAATTGTAAAGGTTTTGGTTTTTGGTTATTCTTTCGCAGCAGGGAATGGACGGGAGAGCTTCCCTTTTGTCTTTGTTCCTTGGGTGTGGGCCCTGGGGGGGGGGGTCTGGGGGCCCGATGAAATGATCGAGAGTTTTATCTCATCTTGGGCAGCACGGTAGCACAGTGGTTAGCACTGTGGCTTCACAGCGCCAGGACCCCAGGTTCGATTCCCCGCTGGGCCACTGTCTGTGCGGAGTCTGCATGTTCTCCCCGTGTGTGCGTGGGTTTCCTCCGGGTGCTCCGGTTTCCTCCCACAGTCCAAAGATGTGCAGGTTAGGTGGATTTCCATGCTAAATTGCCCTTAGTGTCCAAAAAGGTTAGGAGGGGTTTTGGGTTACGGGGATAGGGTGAAAGTGAGGGCTTAAGTGGGTCAGTGCAGACTCGATGGGCCGAATGACCTCCTTATGCATTGTATGTTCTATGAAGGATTTAAGGGCCAATGTGGTGCTTTTACAGGGGAGCCATCTGCGGGAGAGGGATCGGACTAGGCTGTGGAAGGGAAGGGTTAGGGCAGCACAGTAGCGCAGTGGTTAGCACTGTGGCTTCACAGCGCCAGAGTCCCAGGTTCGATTCCCGGCTTGGAACACTGTGCGGAGTCTGCACGTTCTCCCCTTGTCTGCGTGGGTTTCCTCCGGGTGCTCCGGTTTCCTCCCACAAGTCCCGAAAGACATGCTGTAATTTGGACATTCTGAAATCACCCTCTGTGTACCCGAACAGGGCGATTCCCGCCCCCGCCGAATCTCCGGTGCCGGAGAATTCGGCAAACGGCGGGGGCGGGATTCACACCAGCCCCCGGCGATTCTCCGACCCGGCGGGGGGTCGGAGAACCCCGCCCCAGATATGGGAATGAACTCTACCACTAAGTCTGAAAAATTAGCAGGGCCAGATGCAGTCAACTTAAAGAAAATCATTTACAGGATGTGGGCCTCACTGGCTAGGCCAGCATTCATTACCCATCTCTAATTACCCTTACCCTTCAGAAGGTGGTGATGAGCTGCCTTCTTGAACCGCTGCAGTCCATGTGGTGTAGGCACACCCACTGTGCAGTCGGGGAGAGAATTCTAGGATTTTGACCCAGCGACAGTGAAGGAACGGCGATATATTTCCCAGGCAGGGTGGGGAGTGACTTGCGCGGGGGGGGGGGGGGGGGGACTTCCAGATGGTGGGGTTCCCAGGTATCTGCTGTCTTTGTCCTTCTAGATCAGGCATTTTCAAAGTCGGGGCCGCGACCCGCGGGTGGGTCGCAGGTGGGTGTCAGGAGGGTCGCGGAGCCGTCCGTCGCGACGCTCCCGATCACGTAAATGCGCGCACAACAGCCGACTTTTAACAATGCCGGCTACGAGCGGCCTTCAAAACGACGGCCGCGACCATATAAAAAAACCCGGCCGAGTTTGTGATGTTGCTGAGAATTTAGAGGCCCAGCTTATTTCTTGTTTAAAATCAGTGCAGGTGTTCTCAATACAACTGAATGAAAGTACAGACTGTGAAACGTTGCTAGTTTACGGTAGGTATGTTTGGCACAATGAATTTGTTGAAGATTTGCGGTGCTGCCTGACTTTACCAACCCACACAGCTGGCGAAGACATTTTTGAACCTTTGAATGGTTTCGTGGTTGGAAAGTGCGGGTTTGACTGGGTTCATTGCAGAGGAATCACAAGTGATGGAGCAACCAACGCGAATTGGGAATAAACAGCATTATCTGAAGAGAAAATATTTGCAGGGTTATGTGGAAAGGTGAAGGGAGGTGTGGGGGTGGGGGGTAAGAGAGGGCAGTGAGACAGAGGGTAGTGGGTGCCTGGAATTCGCTGCCGGAGGAGGTGGTGGAAGCAGGGACGATAGTGAAGTTTAAGGGGCATCTTGACAAATGCATGAATAGGATGGGAATAGAGGGATACGGACCCAGGAAGTGTAGAAGATTTTAGTTTAGACGGGCAGCATGGTCGGCACAGGCTTGGAGGGCCGAAGGGCCTGTTCCTGTGCTGTATTTTTCTTTGTTCTTTGAGACTAGGGGGGTTTGTCAAGCCCCAGTCCAAATAGATATTATGGCACTGAATGATTTCACTTTAAGAATACAAAGTTGTGGGTAGCTAGCTTATTCTCACCTCCACTGGGATATCTTTCACTCTATATAAATAAGTGAGTCCGATCAATTCCTATTACTTACAGCTGTGCTATAGTGGAACCATACTCTTGTGAATTGGGTCACGTGAGCACAACCATTCAACTGAATCGTTCTCCTCGTTCAACACACCCCAGTAAACCTCCATTTGCTTCCAGTAGCGGACACAAATGTCATAGTGGCCTTTGAAGTGAATGAAAGGGTTAGCAGCCCTGACCGGTAATGACCACCGGTAACCAGTAAACCCCGTACCAGCCTCCCCGAATAGGCGCCGGAATGTGGCGACTAGGGGCTTTTCACAGTAACTTCATTTGAAGCCTACTTGTGACAAGAAGCGATTTTCATTTCATTTCAACCCCAGCTGCTGCGGCCATGCTCCAGGAATAAATCCCGACCCGAGAAGATTCAATTTTACTGCAGTAGAACAAAAAGCTGAAGGATGCGCCTCTCAATGACGGGCGCGAATCACTGCATTCGTGTCGAATTGATATGGATCATCAAAACTCCTGACCAACTTCATCAAAATCTGTTTTCAAACACATCAAACCCCCAAGTGACTAGTCCGTCGAGCTAAAACTAAAAGGCAAAAACGTTTGTCGATGATTCCTGCAATGTCACGTGAAGGACAATGTGAAATTACAAATAATGTACAGCTTTGTTTGGGGGGGGGGGGGGGGGGGGGGCGGTTGTTGACAGGGTAAATCATAACTCGTGTCAAAGTTGAAATTCAGGCGAAGCATTAAAAGCACGATAAATGCGTGCAATTAAAATATAAATCCCCACTTTCAGAACGCGACACTGCGACTGTCGGATCTCCGGAGCCGGGAAAGAAAGGGCATTCATCTTCCACAGAACTCCATCATTCAACCTGAATTAATGGGAAAATGCTGAATAAAACACCATCACGTGCTGCTGCGCCTGTTACAGGGCAACATCATCTGCTGCCTGGATCTGGGCTGCCCGGTATATTTCCAGAAGGTATCCTCCAAGCTGGATGTAACAGGACCTGCATTATATCAGCGGCTGAGTACTGCAATTTGTCAATGTCATCTTGATCAAACATGAGTGATTTTTTTTTTGCAGAGCTATGCAGGAGTGCAGAGTCTTGCTGGGGCTTAGTTGCGTCACCCCACTGTTATCTTGCACCTTCGGCTGTACGTACACTGCACTCGATGTACTGCTGCATGCAGATTAATAGGGAATTGAAATTCATGAGAGGAAAAAAAGGAAACAGCAGCGGTTTGTTAAATTGACGCAGCAGGGGCAGCAAGGGCCGTCGCTTGTTCTCCCGGGCTGTTAGGGACCCTCACGTAAAAACCCTCTGCCGAAGCATCAGAGGATGAAAAATAGTATTACAGAAAACACTGCGTGCGCATCACTAAACAAGGGCGACTGGGATCTTGCTGCAAGCAGGGATGTAACCAAGGCATTGTGCAGGCAGGAAGCCAATGACGGGTGTAAAATCTCAATTAAATGCCGAATGCCACAAGAGACAATTTTAGGCTGGGAAAGGATACTTGCAGCACACGGATACAATTTGAAAGCCAGCTCTATAACTGTATCATGGGAAATGCACTTCGAAATTGGAAGATTGCATATTGCAAATAATGTGTTCACAAAATATTTAATGTACAATTTTTAAAAATGCCAAGGCAGCGAGGAACATTAAAACAGTATTATTTGCTTCTTCTGAACTAATCCTGACTGAATATTCATGTCTCAATATGGAATGCGGAATTCGATTCTCTGTCATTTCACAGGTTTAAAAATAGGCTCATGGAAACAATGGAATGAATTGTAACCAAACTAATTCCATTTGGTGTAACACCGTTTCAAATGACACTGTACCATATTTCACAACCAAATAAATGTTGCACTGTTTACCAGACATGTCATGATACACAAACAAATAATTCTGCTCACCAAGAAGAATATTGACAACAGCTTGATTACCACAATGTTGCAAATATCTGACTTTTGAATATCAGAAGGGAATGATTTTGGATTTTGCTTATTTGTTTGTGGGTATGGTTGGCAAGGTCATCTTTTGTTGCCCATCCCTAACTACTCCTGAAAGGGTAATGATGAGCTGTCTTCCTTCAGCCCTTGCTGCAGACACATGAATGAAATGAAATGAAAATCGCTTATTGTCACAGGTAGGCTTCAAATGAAGTTACTGTGAAAAGCCCCTAGTCGCCACATTCCGGTGCCTGTTCGGGGAGGCTGTTAGGTACACCCACAGTGCTGTCAGGGAGGAAGCTCCACATTTTTGACCCACAGACAGTGGAGGAATGGCGATATCGTTCCAAGTCAGGATGGTGTGTGGATGCCAAACTAATTCAGTTTACTTTGAAGGTGGCGCTTTTAATTGCAAAACCCGCTCCAATTTGTTAAATCTAAAACGGTCATTGCTTCTGTTAATTCGCATTTCTGCCTTGTAACAATGTGTTTCAATTAAAACTGCAGCTTTCTGCACGTAACTTTCGAACACATGTCACCAACAAGCCTTAACTCCACTAATGTGAAGAACTATCATCTTGTACACCCCAGGACATTTTGCTGTCATTAAAAGGTTTGTTCCTTAGTGCCAAATAATTGAACAAAATTTGCAGCTTTGTTTTTTAAATAATGAACAGTTAAAACATGTCGGAAACTACTGTAATTGTTTGGAAGTCAGAACTTGAGTATAGCCGAAAGAAGATACTTTTTGTCAAAGCTTTTCATCTTTTTTGGGGACGTCGCAGGCTGTGCCAGCATTTATTGCCCATCCCTAATTGCCCTTGAGGAGCTGTTAAGAGTCAACCACATTGCTGTGGGTCTGGAGTCACATGTAGGCCAGACCGGGTAAGGACGGCAGATTTCCTTCACTAAAGGACATTAGTGAACCAGATGGGTTTTTATGACAATTGACAATAGTTTCATCATTAGACTTTTAGTGTCAATTTCTTTTTTTAATTGATTCATATTTCACTATCTGCTGTGGCGGGATTTGAACTTGGGTCCGAGAGCATTACCCTACAGTTTTAGCTTACGAGTCCAGTGGCAATACCACTATGCCACAACCTCCTTGCACTCATCAGGACGCTCCCATGAATAAAATGGATGAGAAATCACCAAATTTATATTGTATGAGAAGACAGTGCTGATTGGTTGACAAGTGGACTCTGATTGGTAGAGACATTGCCATGGGGAATGCACCAGTTGATGGTAACTAACAGTTAACTGCCAAGCATTGTTTGAAATTTAAACCAGGCAGCCTGACCCTGATTGGGGATGAACTAGCTAATGTGTGACAAAAAAAAAAACAACTTTTTTTTTCCAGCAATACGCACTAAACCTTGTGTCGTCTGGCACTCTCCCAACTGGAATTTCAGATGTTTCCGTCATACAAATCATCACATTACCAACTGCAAGCAATGAAAATGTTATCAGGAAACTGTATCTGTGTACTGTATTATTTTACACCTTATGTCTTAATGCTCTGTTCAAGATTAGAAGGAAAAAGAATACGATTCTTCACCTTCGGAGTACTACATATCAGGTCACACACAGATATTGGGCTGTATTCTATTGAGAAATCAAACCCGCCATTAACTGGCAGTTTTGATTAACCAACACCACACATTCCCCATGCATTCAGGATAATAAGGATTTTTCTGTATTAAATATTTTCCTACCTTCATCAACCACAGAAGTTGAGGGTGTTACTTGTTCTAATATATGAATTTGAATACATGAATTATTGGAGAGGGGGCGGAATAGGCCGATCAGCTCCAGGCTGACCAGTCCCACAGCCATAAAGTGCCAAGAGTCTCATTAACGATGGCCGAGATAGACCTCTGCCCCTCAGTGAAAGTGCAATTGGCCAGGAGCTCCATCAGTCCCGGCAGCGCCAGCAAGGCATCAGTGGCCACTGCCGGGACTGCAGCTGAAGATAGGAGCCCAAGGCCGAGGGTCTTTGAGCAGGTAAGCTGAGGCCGAGGGTCTCTGGAGCAGGTGCGTCCGGGACCTTGGTTCAGGAGAGTTTGGGAGTATTAGGGAAAGGGGTGGGGTCGTGGAGGGGAAAGGGAGTAGGTTGTTTTTACTGGGAGGAAGGAGGTCGAGGGGCGACCTGATAGAGGTTTACAAAATTATGAGTGGCATTGACAGAGTGGATAGTCATAGACGCTTTTTCCCAGGGTGGAAAGGTCAATTTCTTGGGGACATAGGTTTAAGGTGCGAGGGGGTAAAGTTTAGAGGAGATGTGCGAGGCAGGTTTTTACTCCGAGGGTAGTGGCAGCCTGGAACGTGCTGCCGCGGGAGAAGGTACATCAGCAAAGTTTAAGAGACATCATGACGAATAAATGAATAAGGTGGGTAATAGAGGAATACGGATCCCAGCAGTGTAGCAGGTTTTAGGTTAGACAGGCATCATGATCGGCACAGGCATGGAAGGCCGAAGGGCCTGTTCCTGAGTGTTCTTTGTTCTATGGGTTAAAAAGAGCGAGCAATCGGCAAAGGGCAGCCCCTGAAGAGTGTTTCCGCCCCCTTCCATCCTGCCCTTTAATCAAGTAGGAGTACATGGTTATTATTGTAGGAGTAGATGGGTATTAATGTATACAACTGCTGTGCTCAGCAGATGTTGTGTAACTAAGTTAAAGTCTACAAGTTAACTAAGTTAAAGTGAAAAACAACACAAATTCAGTTACTGAGTAACCAACATCACCAAAAACACAATAAGTTGTATGTGATTAAGACATAAACCCAATCAGTGGGGAAATAAACCCAATCGGTGGGGGTAACATCCCACTGTGGCACTTTACAACCAACCCATATAAGGAACTGACACTCGCATAGATTAATCATAGAATTTCACAGTGCAGAAGGAGGCCATTCGGCCCATCGGGTCTACACCGGCCCTTGGAAAGAGAACCCTACTTTAAGCCCAAACCTTCACCCTATCCCTGTAACCCAGTAACCCCATCTAACCTTTGGACACTCGGGGGCAATTCAGCATGGCCCAATCCACCTAACCTGCACATCTTTGGACTGTGGGAGGAAACCGGAGCACCCGGAGGAAACCCACGCAGACACGGGGAGAACGTGCAGACTCCGCACAGACAGTGACCCAAGCCGGGGATCGAACCTGGGACCCTGGAGCTGTGAAGCAATTGTGCTAACCACTGTGCTACCGTGCCACCCTCTCACAGCCCTGTCCCTGTTGTAGACATTGAAGAGAAAGAAGTGGTACCAGCATGTAACATTGAAGACTGAATAAAGTTTTGTACAATTGTATCACAACTCCGGCTCAAGTCTCGTGAATATAACAATCATTTGAGGTTAAAATTGGGGCTTCCTGCTCGCTCCCGCTGCCCACACCAAATGTATTATGGCGTGGGCAAGGTTTTAATACGGCCAATAGGCTTGATGACAAGTCTAATTGACTCTTAGTTGGTCATTTTAATATGATGGGCAGGCTGCTGATTTTGGTGTTCTCCTGCCCCCGCCCTGTTATTTAGGGGCGGGTAGGAAGTTGGCGGGTGGGTACCTACGCCATTTTACATGTCCCTCCCACGGGAAACGTGTACAATTCAACCCAGGAATTCTGGCACGATTGCTGCCATTCACCTTGTCTCAATAAACTCGCCGACCCATCTGGTACAAAACACTGCAGGTCCCTGCCAGAGAAAGGGCCATCTTATACCTGTCACACACTGAGGACAGGGCTTGGCACAAATAATATTTCCCCACGACATAAACGATCGAGTTGGGCAAAGGCCTCAGCTGCAAAGACTTTCCAAAAAATGAATCCCCAAATGGGCCACTCGGAGGCTGGCCAAATGAGACTGACGATGGAACAAAATGAATGGGAGATTGACGCAGACAAGTACGTGATAAGCGTCCGCACGGGAGAGAGGGAGTGGGACAGACATAGTTGTGACCAACAGTCGAGGTTAATTGATAACTTTAATGCCATCTTATTGAACAAAGACACGAAATGGGGGTGGATTTAATGGGTGCCCTGATATATTTTCACACTATGGACGCCTGTAATCATGTAAGATAACAGATTTGTACAACTTTTACACCAAAGAGCAAGTACAATTTGACTCGTAAAGATGAAACACAATATCATTTAATAAATTGTGCATATCTATAAGTAGAAGCATCAATGACAAAGAACAAAGAACAAAGAAAAGTACAGCACAGGAACAGGCCCTTCGGCCCTCCAAGCCCGTGCCGACCATGCTGCCCGTCTAAACTAAAATCTTCTGCACTTCCGGGGTCCATATCCCTCTATTCCCATCCTATTCATGTATTTGTCAAGACGACCCTTAAACGTCACTATCGTCCCTGCTTTCACCACCTCCTCTGGCAGCGTGTTCCAGGCACCCACTACCCTCTGTGTAAAAGACTTGCCTCGTACATCTCCTCTAAACCTTGCCCCTCTCACCTTAAACCTATGCCCCCAAGTAATTGACCCCTCTACCCTGGGAAAAAGCCTCTGACTATCCACTCTGTCTATGCCCCTCATAATTTTGTAGACCTCTATCAGGTCGCCCCTCAACCTCCGTCGTTCCAGTGAGAACAAACAGAGTTTATTCAACCGCTCCTCATAGCTAATGCCCTCCATACCAGGCAACATCCTGGTAAATCTCTTCTGCACCCTCTCGAAAGCCTCCACATCCTTCTGGTAGTGTGGCGACCAGAATTGAACACTATACTCCAAGTGTGGCCTAACTAAGGTTCTATACAGCTGCAATATGACTTGCCAATTCTTATACTCAATGCCCCGGCCAATGAAGGCAAGCATGCCGTATGCCTTCTTGACTACCTTCTCCAACTGTGTTGCCCCTTTCAGTGACCTGTGGACCTGTACACCTAGATCTCTCTGACTGTCAATAGTCTTGAGGGTTCTACCATTCACTGTATATTCCCGACCTGCATTAGACCTTCCAAAATGCATTACCTCACATTTGTCCGGATTAAACTCCATCTGCCATCTCTCCGCCCAAGTCTCCAAACAATCTAAATCCTGCTGTATCCTCCGACAGTCCTCATCACTATCCGCAATTCCACCAACCTTTGTGTCGTCTGCAAACTTACTAATCAGACCAGTTACATTTTCCTCCAAATCATTTATGTATACTACGAACAGCAAAGGTCCCAGCACTGATCCCTGCGGAACACCACTGGTCACAGCCCTCCAATCAGAAAAGCACCCGTCCATTGCTACTCTCTACCTTCTATGACCTAGCCAGTTCTGTATCCATCTTGCCAGCTCACTCCTGATCCCGTGTGACTTCACATTTTGCACCAGTCTGCCATGAGGGGCCTTGTCAAAGGCCTTACTGAAATCCATATGGACAACATCCACTGCCCTACCTGCATCAATCATCTTAGTGACCTCCTCGAAAAACTCTATCAAGTTAGTGAGAGGCGACCTCCCCTTCACAATACCATGCTGCCTCCTGCTAATACATCCATTTGCTTCCAAATGGGAGTAGATCCTGTCTCGAAGAATTCTCTCCAGTAATTTCCCTACCACTGAAGTAAGGCTCACCGACCTGTAGTTCCCTGGATTAGCCTTGCTACCCTTCTTAAACAGAGGAACAACATTGGCTATTCTCCAGTCCTCCGGGACATCACCTGAAGACAGTGAGGATCCAAAGATTTCTGTCAAGGCCTCAGCAATTTCCTCTCTAGCCTCCCATCAGGCCCTGGGGACTTATCGACCTTAATATTTTTCAAGACGCCCAACACCTCGTCTTTTTGGATCTCAATGTAACCCAGGATACCTACACACCCTTCTCCAGACTCAACATCCACCAATTTAGCTGGTTTAGCTCACTGGGCTAAATCGCTGGCTTTTAAAGCAGACCAAGGAAGGCCAGCAGCACGGTTCAATTCCCATACCAGCCTCCCCGAACAGGCGCCGGAATGTGGTGACTAGGGGCTTTTCACAGTAACTTCATTGAAGCCTACTTGTGACAATAAGCGATTTTCATTTTCATTCATTTCATTTCATTCCTTCAATTGGTGAATACTGATGCAAATAATTCATTTAGTACCTCGCCCATTTCCTCCGGCTCCACACATAGATTCCCTTGCCTATCCTTCAGTGGGCCAACCCTTTCCCTGTCTATCCTCTTGCTTTTTATGTACATGTAAAAAGCCTTGGGACTTTCCTTAACCCTATTTGCCAATGATGTTTCGTGACCCCTTCTAGCCCTTCTGACTCCTTGCTTACGTTTCTTCCTACTTTCCTTATATTCCACACAGGCTTCGTCTGTTCCCAGCCTTCTAGTCCTGACAAATGCCTCCTTTTTCTTTTTGACGAGGCCTACAATATCTCTCGTTATCCAAGGTTCCCGAAATTTGCCGTATTTATCCGTCTTCCTCACAGGAGCATGCCGGTCCTGAATTCCTTTCAACTGACAGTTGAAAGCCTCCCACATGGACTTCCGGTTGCGGCTATGCGGAGCTAAGTTGCACGTTCGGCAGCTCCCGCTTGGAATGGACTTTTGGGCTCTTTTCAGGGCCCCCAACGGAACTTTTGCGACATTTCCCGGTATGGGAAGATGACTGCAACATTTCCCCGACAGTGTATGGCTTGGACCAGGAGCGGGGCGACTAAAAAAGTGGTGGTGAAGCCAGAGAAAGTGTGAGGGAAGAAGAGCAAGATGGCGGCGGGCGGGGACCAGGCAGCGTGGATGCAGTTAGCACAGGAGCAGCAGGAGGTTATTCAGCGCTGCTTCAGGGAGCTCAGAGCGGACCTGCTGGAGACGATGAAGGCTTCTATTGATAAGCTGCTGGAGACCCAGACGGCCCAGGGGGTGGCGATCCGCGAGGTCCGACAAAGAATCTCAGATAACGAGGACGAGATCTTGGGCCTAGCGGTGAAGGTGGAGGCGCACGAGGCGCTCCACAAGAAATGGCAGGAACGGTTCGAGGAGATGGAGAATCAGTCGAGGCGGAAGAATCTGCGGATCCTGGGCCTCCCGGAGGAGCTGGAGGGGTCGGACATGGGGGTCTATGTTGTCACCATGTTGAACTCGCTGATGGGAGCGGGGTCCTTCCAGGGGCTCCTGGAGCTGGAAGGGGCCCATAGAGTCCTGACGAGGACGCCCAAGGCTAACGAGCCGCCACGGGCGGTGCTGTTGCGGTTTCATCGGTTCGCTGATCGGGAGTGTGTACTCAGGTGGGCCAAGAAAGAGAGGAGCAGCAGGTAGGAGAACGCGGAGGTTCGAATATATCAGGACTGGAGCGCGGAGGTGGCAAAGAAGAGGGCCGGGTACAACCGGGCGAAGGCGGTGCTGCACAGGAAGGGGGTGAAGTTTGGCATGCTGCAGCCGGCGTGACTGTGGGTCACCTACAAGGACCGGCACCATTATTTTGAGTCCCTGGAGGAGGCGTGGGCCTTTGTGCAGTCCGAGAAGCTGGACACAAACTGAAGGTCGGGATGGGGGGGGGGGTCGGGAGTGGGGATGGTCGGGGATTGTTGTTGTTGTGTTACATTTTGAGGGGGGTGTTCTTTGTTCTATTTTTTTTTCGGTTCGGTGCGGGTGGTTAGGGTGGGTTTGGCACTGTTTTGGTTGGGTTTGTCGGGTGGGCTCTTGGAGGGGGACAAGTAAACGGAGTAGGGGGTGGATGGCCAGTAGGGGGGATGGGGCCCCGCGGGGGAGGGGGAGGCCCGAGTCGGGGGTGAGGGGACTGGGCCTGTAAAAGGAGCTGCGCCAGAGGAGGTGGGGCCGGGCAAGTAGAAAGTGCGGGCTTTTTCCCGCGGTGAAGGCTGGAGGGGGCGGGGCCAGGTCGGGGCAGCGCGGGTTTTTTCCCGCGCTTGGGATGGAAAGGGGAGGCGGAGAGCTTGCTGGTGGGTAATGGAGGGGGAGGGGAAGTCCCACAATGGGAGGAGTCGAAGGAGAGGCGGGTGTGGTCGGGGTCAGCAGGAGTTAGCTGACTTGCGGGAGTGCAATGGGGGGAGCAATGCAGCGAGGAGGGGTCCTAGCTCGGGGGGGGGGGGGACACCGGGTTGCTGCTGGTATGGTCAAGGGGGAGCTGGAGCGAGTAGAGGGCGTTGGGACGGGGGTCTGCCGCCGTGGGGAACGGGCCGGGTGTGGGATGCATGCACGTGGCTGGCCGAGGAGGGGTTATGGCCAGTCGGTGGGGGAGGGGGGGCGGGTAGCCCCCCGATCCGGCTGATAACCTGGAACGTAAGGGGACTGAACGGGCCGGTTAAGCGGGCCCGCGTGTTCGTGCACCTGAAGGGGCTGAAGGCGGATGTGGTCATGCTCCAGGAGACACACCTGAAGGTGGCAGACCAGGTAAGACTGAGGAAGGGGTGGGTAGGTCAGGTGTTTCATTCGGGGCTGGATGTCAAAAATCGGGGGGTGGCGACCTTGGTGGGAAAGAGGGTGTCGTTCGAGGCGTCGAGCATTGTGACAGACAATGGCGGCAGGTACGTAATGGTAAGTGGTAAGCTGCAAGGGGAGAGGGTGGTGCTGGTCAACTTCCTCGCCCCAAACTGGGACGATGCGGGTTTTATGCGGCGCATGTTGGGTCGGATCCCGGACTTGGAAGTGGGGGGCCTAATAATGGGGGGGGGGGGAAACTTTAACACAGTGATGGATCCGGCACTGGGTCGCTCCAGGTCTAGGACGGGTAGGAGGCCGGCGGCGGCTAAAGTACTGAGGGGTTTATGGACCAGATGGGGGGGGTGGACCCTTGAAGATTTGCAAGGCCGGGGGCTAGGGAATTCTCATTCTTCTCGCACGTTCATAAGGCTTAGTCCCGGATCGACTTTTTTGTTATGAGCAGGGCGCTGATTGCGAGAGTAAAGGATACCCAGTACTCGGCGATAGACATTTCGGATCACGCCCCGCATTAGGTAGACCTGGAGCTGGGGGAGGAGAGGGACCAGCGCCCGTTGTGGCACTTGGAGGTGGGGCTGTTGGCGGACAAGGAGGTGAGCGAGCGGGTCCGAGGAAGCATAGAGAGATACCTGGAGGCCAACAATAACGGGGAGGTCCGAGTGGGGATGGTGTGGGAGACGCTGAAGGCGGTGGTTAGGGGAGAGCAGATCTCCATTAGGGCCCACAAGGAGAGGAGAGAGCAGAGGGAGAGAGAGAGAGGCTGGTGGCGGAGATGATGAGGATAGACAGGAGGTATGCGGAGGTGCCCGAGGAGGGACTGTTGAGGGAGAGGCGTAGCCTCCAGGCCAAATTCGACCTGTTGACCACCAGGAAGGTGGAGGTGCAGTGGAGGAAGGCCCAGGGGGCGGTTTATGAATATAGGAAAAAGGCAAGTCGGATGCTGGCGCACCAGCTTCGGAAGCGGGACGCAGCTAGCGAGATCGGGGGAGTGAAGGATAGGGGAGGGAGTGTGGTGCGGAGTGGGGTTGACATCAATGGGGTCTTCAGGGACTTTTATGTGGAACTGTATCGGTCCAAGTCCCCACTGGAGGAGGGAGGGATGGGCCGCTTTCTGGACCAACTGAGGTTCCCGAAGATAGAGGAGAGACAGGTGGCGGGATTAGGGGCCTCGATTGGGCTGGAAGAGCTGACCAAAGGGATAGGGAGCATGCAGGCGGGGAAGGCACCGGGGCCGGACGGTTTCCCGGTCGAATTCTACAAAAAATATGTGGACCTGTTAGGCCCGTTGCTGGTTAGGACCTTCAATGAGGCAAGGGAGGGGGGGGGCCTTGCCCCCGACGATGTCCCGGGCACTGATCTCCTTGATCCTGAAGCGGGACAAGGATCCCCTGCAGTATGGGTCTTACAGGCCGATTATGTTGTTAAATTTAGATGCCAAGGTGCTGGCGAAGGTCTTAGCCACGAGGATTGAGGATTGGGTGCCGCAGGTTATCCACAAAGACCAGACGGGGTTCGTGAAGGGGAGGCAGTTGAACGTGAATGTGCAGAGGCTCCTGAACGTTATTATGATGCCGGTGAGGGAGGGGGAGGCGGAGATAGTGGCGGCAATGGACGCTGCGGAGACCTTCGATAGGGTAGAGTGGGGGTACTTGTGGGAGGTGCTGAAGAGGTTCGGGTTTGGGAGGTGTAGCCACCTAAAATGGCTGATTCCCTATTAATTTGGCCAAAACCCGATATTAAATGGCTAACCAAAAAGGCTGATGGAAAAAGCAGCCAACAGGACACAAACGGACAGCTGCAGACAGAATAGTGTATTCGGCTCTGGGGAAGTCGGCCCAGATCGATACCTACGACTATTAGTAGCACATCAACCCAGACATCTGCAGTTTAATCGGCTATCCCCGGGAACAATTGCAACATATTAGCAATTGAATGCCGGGCCAGACCTCTCGCCGCCAGCAGTGGCCGAAACAAAGACAGGTGAACGACCACCCCCCGATCGAGGAATCGCCCCATTATTGGAGCATATCGAACCCAGTGATTGGGAACAAGTCCAATCACTTGGGACTGAGGGTCAAGGGCCGCCCCGAGAGGCGGGAAGCCCCTGGGCCCTATAAATTGAGGGGCCAAGTTCAGATCTCTCTCTCTCTCTCCCTTCTTCTCCTGCTCGCAACCTTCGCAAGAACATCGACCAGAAACAGGAAGTCTGACTCCAGCGATCGCTACCCAATAGAGATTCCTAGCCATCGACCCGTATCAGCCTTTTGAATCCCACAGGCCCGATCCAATTCGATAAACCATTTGTTTCCCTGACCTGGTGGGCCATCCCCAAAAGTTAAGTATTGGCCAGTAGTGGTAGGTTTTGATATAGATAGTAGGATTATTGTGTAAGTATTGATTGCTGTACATAATAAATGACCGTTGGTTTCAATCTGACTAAGCGGCGTGTTGACTTATTAATCATAATTCGAGCTTGAACCACGTGGCGGTATCAGAAAGATACCTGGCGACTCATGAGCAAAGGTGACATTATCAGAGCTAATAAAACTAAGGCTAAAAAGAGCACCAGAGGGGTTCGTCAGGTGGGTTAGGCTGTTGCAAGAGGTCCTGATGGCGAGTGTGGCCACGAACAAGAGGAGGTCTGAGTACTTTCGGTTGCATCGAGGGATGAGGCAGGGGTTTCCCTGTCCCCCCTGCTCTTTGCACTGGCGATGGAACCCCTGGCTATGGCACTGAGGGAGCCGAGGAACTGGAGGGGGTTGGTGCGGGGTGGGGAGGAGCATAGGGTGTCACTCTATGCGGACGACTTGCTGCTATATGTGGTGGACCCGGTGGGGGGAATGCCGGAGGTAATAAGGATCCTCAGGGAGTTCGGGGATTTCTCAGGGTACAAGCTCAACATGGGGGAAGTGCGAGTTGTTCGTGGTTCACCCAGGGGACCAGGAGAGGGGGATTGGCGAGCTCCCACTAAAAAGGGCGGAGAGGAGCTTCAGGTATTTGGGGTTCCAGGTGGCCAGGAGCTGGGGGCCCTGCATAGACTTAATTTCACGAGGCTGGTGGAGCAAATGGAGGAGGAGTTTAAGAGGTGGGACGCGTTGTCGCTGTCCCTGGCAGGTAGGGTGCAGTCAGTCAAGATGACGGTGCTCCCTAGGTTTTTGTTCCTGTTCCAGTGCCTCCCCATTCTTATCCCGAAGGCCTTCTTTAGGCGGGTCAACAGGAGCATAACAGGGTTTGTGTGGGCGCGAGGGACTCAGAGGGTGAGAAGGGTGTTCCTGGAGCGGAGTAGGGATGGGGAGGCGGCTGGCGCTGCCCAACCTTTGTGGATACTACTGGACCGCCAATGCGGCGATGGTGCGCAAGTGGGTGATGGACGGGGAGGGGGCTGCATGGAAGAGGCTGGAGACGGCATCTTGTGAGGGTACGAGTCTGGAGGCGCTGGCAACGGCGCCGCTGCCGTTCCCTCCAATGAGGTATGCCACGAGCCCGGGGTGGTGGCGGCTACCCTCAAAATTTGGGGGCAATGGAGGCGGCATAGGGGGAAGTGGGGGCCTCGATGTAAACCCCGATACGGGGGAACCACCGGTTTGTCCCAGGGAGAATAGATGGAGAGTTTTCGGGGTGGCATAGGGCAGGGATAGGAAGGTAGGTGGGCCTGTTTGTGAATGGGAAGTTCGCGAGCCTGGGTGAGCTGGAGGAGAAGTACGGGCTCCCCCCGGGAAACACCTTTAGGTATCTACAGGTAAGGGCGTTTGCCAGGCGGCAAGTGGTGGAATTCCCGCTGCTGCTGCTACGCACGGTACAGGTACGGTGCTCTCGGGGCCGTGGGTTGGAGAGGGGAGGATCTCGGCAACATACCAGGTGATGCAGGAGGAGGAGGAGGCCTCCGTGAAGGAGCTGAAAGGTAAGTGGGAGGAGGAGTTGGGGGAGGAGATCGAGGAGGGGACGTGGGCAGATGCCCTTGGGAGGGTGAACTCTTCCTCTTCGTGCGCGAGGCTCAGCCTCATACAGTTTAAGGTGCTGCACAGAGCACACATGACCTGGACAAGGATGAGCCGTTTTTTTGGGGGGTGAGGACAGGTGTGTTAGGTGCTCAGGACCCCAGCAAACCACACCCATATGTTCTGGGCATGCCCAGCGCTGGAGGAGTTTTGGAAGGGCATAGCAAGGACGGTGTCGAGGGTGGGAGGATCCAGGGTCAAACCGGGCTGGGGGCTCGCAATATTTGGGGTTGCAGGGGAGCCGGAAGTGCAGGAGGCGAAAGAGGCCGGTATTCTGGCCTTTGCGTCCCTGGTAGCCCGGCGAAGGATTCTTCTTCAGTGGAAGGATGCGAGGCCCCCAAGCGTGGAAACCTGGATCAACGATATGACGGGGTTTATTAAATTGGAGAGGGTGAAATTTGCCTGAAAGGGATCGGTGCAAGGGTTCTTCAGGCGGTGGCAACCGTTCTTGGACTTCCTGGCAGAACGGTAGACAATAGTCAGCAGCAGCAGCAACCCGGGGGGGGGGGGGGTTCTATTTTATTTTTGTTTGTCTTTTCTGGGGGATCTGAGGGGGTGTATATATTTGCTATGTGTTAATTTGGGGTGTTAATTTATTATTTATATATAGGGGGAGGGGGGCACGGGGTTGTTTTGTTTTGTATTTAATTCTATTGGGTTCCTTTTACATTTTGTTGTTGATATTTTGTGAAAACTTCAATAAAAATTATTTTTTAAAAAAAGAAAGCCTCCCACATGTCAGATGTTGATTTACCCTCAAACATCCGCCCCTAATCTAGGTTCTTCAGTTCATGCCTAACATTGTTATAATTAGCCTTCCCCCAATTTAGCACATTCACCCTAGGACCACTCTTATCCTTGTCCACCAGCACTTTAAAACTTACTGAATTGTGTTCACTGTTCCCGAAATGCTCCCCTACTGAAACTTCTACCACCTGGCCGGGCTCATTCCCCAATAACAGTATAGCTCCTTCCCTAGTTGGACTATCTACATCTTGTTTTAAGAAGCCCTCCTGGATGCTCCTTACAAACTCTGCCCCGTCCAAGCCCCTAGCACTAAGTGAGTCCCAGTCAATATTGGAGAAGTTAAAGTCTCCCATCATAACAACCCTGTTGCTTTTACACCTTTCCAAAATTTGTCTATCTGCTCCTCTATCTCCCGCTGGCTGTTGCACAAATGGTGGCACAAAAAGGAGCTAAGTATTGTTAATTATATATTGAGCAATATTGGTGTTTGCTCATTTCCAATAACTAGTGTTTAGCCTGCTTTTAACCTTGATGTTAACAGAAGGAACTTGTTGAACTTTAGTCACAGTTTTCTTTTAGTGGCGCTTAGAAAAGTGGTGCGGTAGAAAAAGACAGTGCCCCTTCAGCTCAGAGTATTAACCAGTGGGAATGTGATCTGTTAGCATCTGTCCATTCAATTCATTTGATGCGACACAAACACTTTCCAACGTACAGCCCGAAGCGGAAGGCAGCTGATTAAATCTTTCCACTGGCAGGAACGCAGGATAATCTTTGAATATATATTGGATGGTCACTGCTCCTAATTTTGTTTGCTAATATTCTTGTTGCTGCCATTATTGACCGTGTCTACGATCCTACCCCTTAAATTTGCAAAAGCTGAAGTTGTTTAGAAGAAATTCGCAACAATTAATAGAGGAAACAAGAAACCAGGATAAGCCATTAAGTTGGGTTGTGAAGGTATCTGACACGGTGCCAGATGGAGTGAGCAATCCCCAAAGGCTTTATGAATGCCTCGTCCCTGTACACGGGTACATGTTGGACCAACCAGTTACCTTTTTTCACTTTGATGGGCTGCTCCAGGAGAAACACAGCTTGTTTCCAGTGCGTTTGGGGGCTTCGCGGACCAGTGGAGAACATGACCTAAGGAGGAGATTTCAAACGTTCCTGATTAGAAACAATCCATACCGGCACCGCAACACCCTTTCGCATGAAATAGCGCCTCATGACAAATCACATTGCTGCCTTAAAGTGCAGCATTCGTTGTGGTGTTCTTTGTGGTTCTGATCCTAGGTTGGTTGGCGTAGTGTTCACAAAGGCCACAATTAGCTATTGTACCCAACAAAGTGAAAGATTTATTCACACTACTTAATTGAATTTGACTCTTACTTCTATATAATAAACAATTGACAATACATATACAATTTACACTCTACCAAAAATACAGTAACTATGACCTACTCTCACTCGCACTAGCTTACCTACAGTCTGTCTTCTAGCCTTCTCCTCAACTCTCTCTCCGAAGGCTTAGCATCAACACTTTATATAGCTCTGCATCTAGCTCCCTCTGTGGTTGATTTGGGCATAACATTAATCCTTACAGTTCTGTATATTTCTCATAATGTCATGGCAACCAGCTCATTTAGGAGAGTCTTTGCATAAATATGAGCAGAGTTGCTGTGTCGTTCCAGTGCTGCCTATTTGCTATGTTGCCGTTTGACGCTCAGCAAAGATCTAACCTCGACAACTATAACTTCTCTGCATCACAGGACACAGGGGGAAGTGGAGGGAAACAGAATAGGGTTTGTGTCTCAGTTTCCTGCTTTACACTTTAGAAATTGGAACAGGAAGGGGAGCATTTCTGTGTCAGTGATCATAGTTCCGTTGGATTTATAATGTAGTCATGGAAAAGGATAAAGGTTAATCAGAAGTAAAAGTTTTAAATTGGGGAGCGGTCCTTGTACTAAGCAGGGACGTGATTCAGCTAAAGCGGAGTGCTATCAGCTACTTGAAGGTTAAGTCAGTGGCAGCGCTTCAGGACAATTGTGCTCCTAAATGTACCAAGTCTAGACACTGCTCCCATTTTGCTCTCAGTTGTCAAAGAGCATGTGACAGAATGAGTCAACAATGGGAACCTTCTGTCAGATACCTTATGTCAGGGCAGCACGCTGACACAGTGGTTAGCACTGCTGCATCACAGCGCCATGGATCCGGATCCAATTCCAGCCTCAGGTGGGTATGCTCTTTCAGAGGATCAGTGTGGACTCGATGGTCCGAATGGCTTCCTTCTGCACTGTAGGGTTTCTACTGCAGGGGGCAGGGCGGCACGGTAGCACAGTGGTTAGCATTGTTGCTTCACAGCGCCAGGATCCCAGGTTCGATTCCCGGCTTGGGTTACTGTCTATGCGGAGTCTCGGAGTCTGCATGTTCTCCCCGTGTCTGTGTGGGTTTCCCCCGGGTGCTCCGGTTTCCTCCCACAGGTCCCGAAAGATGTGCTCTTAGGTAAATTGGACATTCTGAATTCTCCCTCTGTGTACCCAAACAGATGGCAGAATGTGGCGACTAGGGGCTCTTCACAGTAACTTCAATGCAGTGATAATGTAAGCCTACTTGTGACAATAATAAAAGATTATTATTATTGTCGTGTTAGGTACACTGGTCTATCACTGGCTGCAACTGGATGCAGCTTAGACCAGAAAGCTACTCCAGACCTTGAAGCTCGTTCAATCAGGTTTATTGAACGAATAGCACAGTTAGCTCAGTTCTCTGAGTTCGACTCTCTGCTAACTTAAGTGTGGTTACTCTGTCTGACTGAACCAGACTAGCTCTTAGCCACGTGGTGGAGGTGTGAGATTGTAACAACACCCTTGACTGACTCTCTAGATGTTCATCAGTGGAAAGAGGCGGAGTGTGAGTGCCTCGTGTCTTTTATAGTCAGATCCCACCCCTGAGTGTCCTGCCTGCTTATTGGTCATGGCCTGTTCTCTGTGCCCATTAGCTGCTTGTCTGTTATCCCGTAACAGCCTCCCCGAACAGGCGCCGGAATGTGGCGACTAGGGGCTTTTCACAGTAGCTTCATTTGAAGCCGACTTGTGACAATAAGCGATTTTCATTTCATTTCATTTCATTCCATACTGAGAACTAACTACTGCAGAAATCCCACAGTACAAAAAAATCCCAGGGTAAAATTATAAAAACAAATGAGAAAATCAAAGAGAGGGTGTCAAAAAACAGTCAATTACAATCAGAGAAAACCCAAACGTGTTTCCATAGGTACATAAAAGGCAATGGGTACATTAGGGAGGAGTAGGGCCTATTAGAAGAGACCCACAAGGTATCTTGTGTGTGTGCCTGGTTTCTGAGTGAAACCTTTCGCTGGAACCTACCGGCTCCATCCACCGCCGGGATCTTCGGGCCTGCGGAATGCCAATGGAGTTTTTGGCTGGCCGGTTGTATCCCCGAAGGCGGGACCCCCGCAGCAGGTCCGGCCATGGGCAGGTGGGGACCAGGACGGAATGTCCTGGCGTTTCCAGTGAATCTTTCCAAAAGAGGTGAATGATGCAGACGTTGCAATTAAGGAGAAGGGAGGAAATATTGGATGGGACAAGAACAGGATGGGATTGTCCGGACCCGTCCGTGGCACCAGCGAGAAGTGAGAATTTGGCGTCCCAGCCAGAACTCCATTCAGTGGCACCCCGGAACCCCAGCCGCAAAAGAGGACAGAAGACTTTGGCCACAGTGAAAGAGCAAACATTTAGGGGGTTAGCACCTTTAACGGGGGATAATTCCCCGGGCCCAGACAAAATGCATCCCAGGCTGTTCAGAGACGCATGGGAGGAAAACGCAGAGCCTCGAAGCATCAAAAAGCAATCCATTCTCCCGACAGGAATGGTGCAGGAAGACCCCAAATGTAGCGGTAATTAAAAAAGGGATTGCAGGCCTGGCAGCCGAACCTCAGTGGTGGGAATATTGTTGGAAAAAGTTCTGAGAGACAGAATGAGTCATTATTTCGAAAGCCATAGATTAATCAGGGACAGTTGGCATGAATTTGGTCATCGAATATTCTGCTTGGCTAGCATAACTGAATTGTTTTTGATAAGGTAATAAAGAGTTTTGAGGAGAAAAGTGAGTTTGAAGTTTTAAAAAGAAAATTAATTTATGGGATTAACTGTGCTGTTAGGGGGGGAGTTCTAAGATTTTGACCCAACGACAGTGAAGGAACGGCGATATATTTCCAAGTCAGGGCAGTGAGTGACTTGGAGGGGAACCTCCAGCTGGTGGTGTTCCCAGGCATCTGCTGCTCTTGTCCTTCTAGATGGTAATGGTCGTGGGATTGGAAGGTGCTGCCTAAGGAACTTGGTGAGTTATTGTAGTGCATCTTGTGGATGGTACACACGGCTGCCGCTGTTCGTCGGTGGTGGAGGGACGGAGGGTGAGATCTACCGGCCACGTTACGCCCGAAAGGCAACCTTGGAGATCTCAAGTGAGCATCATTCAGTGCTGGTCTCCACCATAGGGGACCAGGTGGAACCGCACTCGTGTTGGTGCCCCAAGGTATCGGAGGGCCCCAGGTGCTTTCCCTCTGGGCAGGGTGGCACGCTGGCATTGCCAAGATGCCCAGGTGGCACTGCCAGGATGCCAAGCTGACATTTCTCCTGTGCTGCAGATCGGGTCCAGGGGTACCCTGCGTGGGTGTGTGGGGTTGCAGGGGGCCCCTTATAGGTGGGTTGGGGCTTTGGGAGGGTGCGGTGGTCATGTTGGGGGGGGGGGGGGGGGGTCGAGAGATCGTGTTGCCATTTAAAAGTGGCATCTCGATCTCATCCTTCACTGAAGTGTTCCGGCGAACCGAGCTCCACAGAGCAGAAAACGGGACTAAGTGCAGCCTCGGACGCACGTTCCCTGCTGAGGCCCCCGATCACGCTGAATGGCCGATCAATAGCGTGGTGTTTATCAGCGCTTCGAGTGGGGGGAAACACCCGGCTAATCCCCCGTGTTACGGGACTCTGTTCCCATTCGGGTAGATCGTGCACTGAATGTTTGTTGAAGGGGGCATTAAGACCCAGCAAGCCGAGCGGTAAGGTGAACACCGATTTATTTATGGTCACACAAAGTCTGCCCACGGCACCGAATATATTTACAGAGTACAGTCCTGTTGGGACAACCCACCTGGTGGTCCTATCCGTGCCGGCCTTTATACTGAGTTCTTATGAGCCCCAGCTGGGCGAGCCTCCACCCACTAGCGGGGAAGCTCATATTGCACCAGTCCCACGGGGAGATCAGTCAGGGCATCCCCGTGGGTGTATTAAAGGTAGCAATAAAGCTGCTTTGTCCTGGATGGTGTTGAGCTTCTTGAGTGTTGTTGGAGCTGCACTCATCCAGGTAAATGGAGAGTATTCCATTACACTCCTGACTTGTGCCTTGCAGAATGTGGACAGGCTTTGGAGGGTCAGGAAGTGAGTTACTCGCTGCAGGATTCCTAGCCTTTGACTGGCTATTTATATGGCTAGTCCAGTTCAGTTTCTGATCAACGGTAACACCCAGGATCTTGATAGTGGGGGATTTGGAATTCAGCGACGGTAATGCCATTGAATGTCAAAGGGTGATGGTTAGATCCTCCCTTGTTGGAGATGGTCATTGCCTGCCATGAATGTTAAGGGCTGGTTTAGCACAGAGGGCTTGTAATGCAGAACAAGGCCAGCAGCGCGGGTTCAATTCCCATACCGGCCTCCCCGCGAACAGGCGCCAGATTGTGGCGACTAGGGGCTTTACAGAGTAACTTTATTGAAGCCTATTTGTGACAATAAGTGATTATTATTATTACTTGTCACTCATCAGCCCTAGCCTGGATATTGTCCAGGTCTTGATGCAGTATGATGGAAGAGAGGTCATTGATGAAGCAGCTGAAGGTAGCTGGGCCGAGGACACTACCCTGAGGAACCACCACAACCATCTTCCTTTGTGCCTGGTATGACTCCAATCAGTGCAGGATTTTGCCGAATCCCATTGACTCCAATTTAGCTAGGGATCCTTGATGTTATACTCAGTCAAATGTGGCCTTGATGTCAAGGGCGCCCACCTCACCTCACCTCTGGCATTCAGCTCTTATGTCCATGTCTGAACTATGGGTGTAACGAGGTCAGGAGTTGAATGTCCCTGACGGAACCTAAACTGAACATCCATGAGCATGTTGTTGCTGAGTAAGTGCTGCTTGATAGCACTGTTGATGACCTCTTCCATCACTTTACTGATGATCGAGAGTAGACTAATGGGGCAGTCAGTGGCTGGGTTGGATTTGTCCTAGTTCTTGTGTAGGGGCCATACATGGGAAATTTTCCACATGGTCAGGTAGATGCCAGTGTTGTAGCTGTACTGGAACAGCTTGGCTAGGGGTGCGGCAAGTTGTGGAGCACAGGACGTCAGTATTATTGCCCATTGAAGTAGTCTACATGGATTATAGCAAAGCTTATGATGAGGCAGAATGTTCAGAAAAAAGAAAGCTCATCGGATCCATGGGAAGGTTGCAGGTGATTTTCACAGTAACTTTATTGTAGTGTTAATGTAAGCCTACTTGTGACACTAATAAAGATTTTTATTCCCAGTGGCAGGAAGACAATGGTAACGGCCAAAGGATGTTTTAGTGAGTCATAGGCTATTTCTCTGGGGTTTTCCAGGATTTTGTGCTGAATCTCTTGGTTTTTTGTGGAAGGATCAATGAATTAGACACAGAATCATAGAATTTACAGTGCAGAAGGAGGCCATTCGGCCCATCGAGTCTGCATCGGCCCTTGGAAAGAGCACCCCACTTGAGCCTACTCCTTCACCCTACCCCCGTAACTCAGTAACCCCACCCAACCTTTTTGGACACTAAGGGCAATTTAGCATGGCCAATTCACCTAACCTGCACATCTTTGGACTTGTGGAAGGAAACCCACGCAGACACGGGGAGAACGTGCAGACTCCGCACAGACAGTGACCCAAGCCGGGAATTGCACCCGGGTCCCAGGTGCTGTGAAGCAACAGTGCTAACCACTGTGCTACAGTACTGCCCAAAAAAAGAACGCAATTGCATTTATATAGCGCCTTTCATGTAATCCGGACTCCGCACAGACAGTGACCCAAGCCGGGAATCGAACCTGGGACCCTGAAGCTGTGAAACAACTGTGCTAACCACTGTGCCACCGTGCTGCCCAAGGGCAGTGGCCATGATTAAGAGGTTTGCAGATGTTACAAAAATTGGCCGGATGGTTGAACCGGGAGTTAGGAAGCTGCAGACTGCATATCAATGGGTTGGTCAAGTGGGCAGTTGAGTGGCAATTGGAATCCAATCTATAAACTGAAGAGACCATGGGCTGTATTCTCCGTTGGCGGAATTCTCCGTCGCGTCGGCAGCGTACCCACGGCGGTGTGGGGCTTCCCACAATGGGAAATCCCATTGGCAGGTGGGGGGGGGGGGGAATGAGAATCCCGCTGCAGGTTAACACGACTGGCCAACCGGAGAATCCCGCCCCATGTATTTGGGGAAGGCAGACAAAGTGAGGGAATTGGCAATATATGATTCTCAGATGTGTAGGCGCACTTGGGATGCATGTCTACAGAGCGTGGCAGGACAGGGCGATAAGGTGGTTTGGAAAGGAGGTGGCATAATTTACTTCATTAGCTGAGGTCGTTATGGCCTTAGTTCTTGAGCTAGACAACGGGTATGGTTGCACCAGAGAGCGTTCAGAGCTGATCAGCACAGTGAAAATGGGCTGAATGGCCTCCTTCTGAACAGTAAGATTCCACCAATCAGTTCTTGCCATTTAACTTGACAAAATCAGACAATTGTAAATGCGCTTCGCAGAGCGAAGGTACTTACCTTATTGCTGCAATTCTTCTCAAATAAAATATCGAAGTGGCCGGAAATTGCCTTTTAAAAAAACACACAACACTAAATCAAAAATCATAAATGTGTTCAACTCTCTGAATAATGTGACAGCAGATGCAATACACTGGTGGTTAGTCAATGCCGGCATTCACTTTGAGACTCGCTCCTTGTTACATTTTAAAAATTATTTGTTTCCCATAGCCACAATAAATATTTATCACAAATGTAGCACTGCATCATCTTAAACCAGTTGTGTGACATTTTCTTTTCCCAGCGGACTATTAAAATGGTAACTGTGCAGCGAGCTGCAGAATTGCATCTTCATAGGGAAACCTTCAGCCGCTACAGGAACAACTTGCATTTGTATAGCGCCTTTAAGAGTGAAAAACATCCCAAGGTGCTTTACTGTAGTGCTTATCAGGCAACTTGACATTGAGCCAGGCGAGGGGGCAAAGAACAAACAAACAAACAAACAACGAACAAAGGGACATTACGATATGTCAGCAAAAACTTGATCAAGGAGGTCAGTCTTAAGGAGCATTGCAAAGGAGGGGAGAGGTGGGGAAGGTTTAGACATTTGTGGGCAGAATTGGAGGAAGAGATCTTGTGCGCGATTCTCTGGCCGCGTTGCACCCGGCGCTGATCCCGTTATTCCGGTAAATAGCAGGAGAGTCCCTAAATGGGGTTCGTGCAGGGTGCCGAACCGATCACGATGCTCCCAGCCCACAGCGTCTGGCACGATCTGGATTACGCCCTCACTTTTAAATGAGTCTTTAAACCAGCTCCCGGGATTCACTGGCATCACTGGCGCAGCGTGAGCCCGGCGCAAATCTGTACTGGTTTCCAAAAACGCAGACCCGGCGCGATGACCATGCCGGGAGTTCGGAGGCTATTGCAACATCGTGTGGTCAGGAACAGGGTAGACCAGTGCCCTGGCACCCAGACAGTACCAATGTGGCACCTGGGCAGTGCCAATATGGCACCCTGGCAGTGTGCCAGGTTGGCACTGCAAGGGTACCAGGTTGGCACTGCCCAAGTGCCAGGGTGTCAAAGGGCACTGCCAAGGTGTGGGGCCTGAGGGGGGCCATGGCTATGAAAAGGAAGGGTGAAGGAGATGCATAAAGGGGGGCATAAAGGGGGAGCGTGAAGAGGGGGTATGAAGGGTGGGGTCTGAAGCGGGTAGAGGGGGAGGCTGATCTTAAAGCAGGAGTGGCCAAAAGCGGGGGTGGGGAGGGCCCTCAGCGACTCCATAGTGGGGTGTGCTCACTGGGGGGGGGGGGGAGTGTATGTTGGGGGGGGGGCCAGGTCACCCTCATGCCTGGGTGGTGTGGGGGGGGGGGCTGGTGACGAGGAAATTTATTGATGGGAGGAAGGTTGCCCCTCTGGGGTCAAGGTTTGGGGGTGTTGCCCATGTTTGTGGGGGTTTGCGATGTCCGTGGATGGGGAGTGTAGGGGACCTTCAACTGAGCTTTGAGATCTGAGCAACGTTTAAAAAGAGCGCCCCAATCTCGGAGGACCAGTCTTGCCGGCGTCTTTAGTTCCCAATTCCAGAAAATATTTTAAGTGTCGGATTTTTCACTGAGAATCTCCCGAAGCTCCAGAAAATGACCAAGTGTGGGTGAATTGCGTTCTGAATCGTACCCATACACCTGGCCCAATCACCCTGTGATTCCCGTTTAAAATGACTCTTCGAGCGCGATCCTACAGCCACGCTGCACAGCGGAGCAGTGTGCCATTGAAAGCTGGAAGACCCCGCTCCCGGGATCCACCCGGCTCGCAACGCCGCGCGAAATTCAATGCAATCCCGCGAGACGTTGCAAGGTGAATCCCGCGCAATCTCTTTTTGGCAAATCTGCATATTAGAGTGAGGCAGTAAGCCTCACTTTAATGTGCAGATTCAACCCCTTTGCCTCAGAGACCGTGGGGACCAGATGGAAAGGCACTCGTGGGATGGTCTCCAAGAGGATCGAAGGCCCATAGCTTGAGCAGGGTGGTGCTGTGGCAATGCTGTTGCCACCTGGGTACCCTGGCATTGCCAGCCTGGCACCCTGGCAGTACCACCTGGATGCCATCCTGGCAGTGACAAGGTACCCACGTGGAACTGTCAGCTGGCATGGGCACTGCCAAGATGCCACGCTGCATGTTTTGCACGTGCGCGGTCAGGCTGGGGTTGCGCGGCGTGGTGTTGGGGGGCTGAGGACCCTCCCATATTGTGTTTGGGGGGGGGGCGGCGGGGATTTTTTGTGGGGGACCTCGGAGATCAGCCTATGTCTTGCTACAATGGGGAGTCCTGGCGAGCAGAGCTCCCCGTTGTAAAACCGGGGCTTTGAGCAGCCTTGGCCGCATGTTCCCTGTTCCCTTATTCAACATGAGTCGCATTGAATAGCCACGTGTTTCTGGGCACTGCGTGTGCCGGGAAACACGCGGCTAAATGCGAGCTCGGCGACTTTGTTCCCTTTTGAGAAGTTCCTTCCCTTTGTCATTATTTGGGAGAATTCCACGCCTTGGAAGTTTACAGCCCTATCTTTGACCAGCTGACTACAAACCAGTTAACCGAGATTTAATTTAAGCAAGATCACAGATCCGTGGATAAGTGCTTTCCTGTCAAGAAATTAGTGACAGCTTTAGTTTGAATGTCAGTTTAACCATAATTTAATTTTGATAGCGGAATGCTGGATTTGTATAGCACCGTTGAAATACGCAGGATGCTCCAAACTGGTTCACGGCCTATTTTTGAAGCGGGATGCTGTTGCGATGCAAGAAACAGAGCAGCCCAATGGTGTCGGGCACAGCCCTGCGAACGGCAATGAGATAACGATCGGCTGATCTATTTTACGGATAGGTTGAGGGGTTAAAGGTGGCCAGGGCACCAGGAGAAATCTCCGAATAGCACAATGGAATCTCTTGCACGCACGGGTCAGTGTCTGGGTTCAACATCCCAACTTAAGTGTGGCACCTCAGACAGTGGCCATGGTGTTGAACCTGGACTGCTAGCCTAGATTGTGGGCTGGAGTCTCTGGAGCAGAACTCAAAAACTTACAAAAATATAGTGGAACGCAACAAAGATCATGTTAAGAGCCTGGTCTCAGAGCCAGCATGCTACCTGTAGCAGGAGAGGCAGCCCACCATTTTGAAGGTGTAAACACACCGTCAACACCAAATCTCAGACCTTCTATTTTTTTTCCAAGCAAACATTAAAATGATGACATAACCTGAGCTGGGATCAGAGTGACTGTGAGCGAACCCCACAAAACTGTCCGGAAACACCTTGGTCAGTGACGTCAAAAAAAGATTCAACTCAATTATTCAATGAACACATGTGAAAATACGAATTAGGAGCAGGAGCAGGCCATTCGGCCCCTCGAGCCTGCTCCACCATTCAGTAAGATCATGGCTGATCTGATTTTAACCTCAACTCCACATTGCTGCCCACCCACCGATAACCCTTCACCCCCCCTTTGCTTATCAAGAATCTGTCTCCCTCTGCCTTCAAACCTTTCAGAGATTCTGCTTCCATTGCCATTTGAGGAAGAGAGTTCCAAAATCTCTCAAAATTCGGAGAGAAACAAATTCTTCTCGTCTCGGTCTTAAATGGGCAACGCCTTATTTTTAAACAGTGGTCCCCAAGTTCGAGGTTCTCCTACTGGAAGAAAGAACCGTTCCTCATTGCTCCTGTCAAGACATCTCAGGATCTTATATGTTTCAATCAAGTCACCTCTTACTCCTCCATACTCCAACAGATACAAGCCGAGCTTACCCAGCCTTCTTTCATAAAACTAACCTCCCATTCCATGTATTAGTCCAGCAAACTTTCTCTGAATTATTTCCAATGCTTATGCTTAAATAAGGAGACCGATACTGTACGCAGTATTCCAGATGTGGCCTCAGCAGTGTCCTGTTCCACTCACGCATAATCTCCCTATTTTTGTAATCAGTTCCCTTCACAACAAATGGCAACATTGGAATCACAGAGGTCTCAGAAATCGCCCTTCGGTCCATTGCGTCTGCGCCGATCAAAAACCACTACCGAACTATTCTAATTGCATTTTCTAGCACTTGGCCTTGAATGCCAAATATTCTGTTCGCTTTCCGAATTACTTGCTGCGCCTGCTTACTCACCTTTTGCAATCGGACATCTAGGAGCTCTGCAATCTCTCACCATTTAGATAAGAAGCTTCTTTTTCATTTTTCCTGCCAAAATGGACATTTGCCCACATTATTCTCCATTTGCCAGATGTTTGCCTGCTCATCTAACCTATCTATATCCTGTTGTAGCCTCATGTCCTCTTCACAACTTATTTTCCTACTTCTCTTTCTGTTATTAGCGAATTTTGCAACCCATACCATTGGTCGCTACATCCAAAAACACAAATTAATAAATGAAGAAAACAGACATTTGTTGGCGTGGAAGACACTTGCAAACTACTGCTTCCGATGAAGTAGAGAGAGGCTGTATAATTGTCACACACACACACAGATAGGATGACTGCAAGTATTGGGAATGGCTGTAAATCTTTCCCTCTGACCAATGAGGATAACACATTTCTTGTGGGACCCAAGAACTTTATCACTTTCTCTGGCCCCAAAGAGACAGTTATAAAAACAGGAATACTGTCTGGGTCGTCCTCTGGCCCTGACTCTGGCGAGGCCACAGGCCCATATTTAATAGCAATTGAGCTCCAATGCCATTAGTCAAAAATGATCTGCATATTTAATGAAGGCCCGAGCCAGTTTCTGGGATTGGTACAGTCCCATGTGCAATTCTAACTGCCCGCCCACCTTGTTTCCACTGTGGAGGGAGCGTTAACATCCCCTCTCACGTGTGTTCAGTTAATCATAGAATCATAGAATTTACAGTGCAGAAGGAGGCCATTCGGCCCATCACGCCTGCACCTGACTTTGGAAAGAGCACCCTACCTAAGCCCACACCTCCACCCCATCCCTATAACCCAGTAACCCCACCTAACCTTTTTGGACACTAAGGGGCAATTTAGCACAGCCAATCCACCTAACCTGCACATCTTTGGACTGTGGGAGGTGTCATGGGAATGTCACTTTAAGAAATGTTTGGCTGCTCATGTTACTGCAGTGATGTCAGAGTGTGGGTGGAGCTGAGCTCTGGCTCTGTTTTTTAGTTTCACTTTGAGAAAAGCTTGGGTGTGTCTGTGTTTTTTTGGTTTTGTTTTAGTGTTGGACCTGAAGCCAGACAAAGCAGGTGCACTGTTGATCTCTCTGCCATGAAAAGACTATCTCTTGATCATTTGGTGAATTCAGAATTATAAATGTTCTCAGTAGTGAATGTAAACGTGATGTACTTCTGTTAAAAGGTGTTTCTTTTGTCTTCTGGATGTTGTTTGGGGAATTATTATGGATTACTTAGTGTTGTATTCTTTGGGGGGGTGTATTTGAATTGATGGTTGCTAAGATGTTCACTGTATGTTTTAAAAAGGTTAACTTGAGTTCATAGAATAATTGTTCTGCTTTAAAAAATACTTTTCCATTTCTGCTGCACCACACCTGTAGAGTGGGCCGTGTGCTCCCCATACCACAATCTATTAAAAGTTGTGGGTCAGGTGAACTCCATGATACACTTTGGGGTTCTCTCAAGCCTGGCCCATAACAGAGGAAACCGGAGCACCCGGAGGAAACCCACGCAGACACGGGAGAACGTGCAGACTCCACACAGACAGTGATCCAAGCCGGGAATCGAGCTCGGGCCACTGGAGCAACTGTGCTAACCACTGCGCCTCCTTGCCGCCCTTATTCACTTATCAATCAAACCCAACTGTAACCGCATATTATAACCTTCAAATCATTTATGAGGAGGAGGCCTGGCTGATGTTCTTCCTCTTCCTTGTGTCGGGGCATTAAAGCCAATTGTTATGCCCCCCCCTAGCTGGTCTTCTGCATTGTCTGGGAAGGACAGGGAATCCTCATTTTAACACCAATGTCTACTCTGAAAAATCTGGGTCTACGAATTCAACATTAATGCGAATGCCGGAGTGAGTCTGAGCGTTTGTGGTCTTTGGGGATCTGTGGAAAATTCTGCAGCGGAACATGTTTACGAGATCCAGCATCCTTTTATGTGAATTGCCCTCCTGCAGCTCAGCTACAGACGCACTCACTTCAAAAACGTCACAACTCGGCCGAGACCAGGGATCAAATCTGGAAGCACGGAGGTCTGTCTGTGTCACTCAGTAATACGTTAGGCAACATAGTTTACTCATTGAACCATCAAAGGAGCCTGAAGGGCAATTTCAAATGAGGCTGTGTCCCCAGGTAGCTTTCTCACATGGGACGGCAGTAAAGTCCAATTTGTAAGTGCAGGTTGATGAATGATCTGGATGTATATAGAAGGCCAGTGTGTATAAACACTGCCTGTTTCGCAACTGATGTGATCACCCTCATCGGAGGCCAAAGGCTGGTGGGTCGAGGGGGCTTCCACTTTTCCATCTATCACTTCTTTTCCACCTATTCATATTTAACGGCATAAAAATGTATCTTGGGAACATGTAAATTGTAATTTACAAATTGGGACAGCCTCCATTAGGAGAAAAATGCATGCTGTTCTCAAGGTCACTCCTCCCACATATGCATATCCTGATTTACTACCTTAGAACATAGAACAGTCCAGAGCTCCCTCAACCTTGTTGAATCATTCTGGCCATGGCAGCATTGAAACACATTCTTGCAGCACTTTTCTGCTGCTTCTACGCTGTGGTCTGGTTGCTGGCACTTATCTATACATTCTATTACATAGAAACATAGAGACTAGGGGCAGGAGGAGGCCATTCGGCCCTTCGAGCCTGCTCCACCATTCATTATGATCATGGCTGATCATCCAAATCAATAGCCTAGTTCCGCTTTCCCCCAATATCCTTTGATATGCTTTAGATAACTGCTACTTGAAAATATACAATACTTTGGCCTCAACTACTTCCTGTGGTAAAGAATTTCACAGACCGACAACTCTCTGGGTGAAGAAATTTCTCCTCATCTCTGTCCTAAGTTGTCTACCTGAGACTGTGATCCCTGGTTCTGGACACACCCACCATCCAGACATGTTCAGTAAGCTGGTGGGTGAGGGTGGATTCACATCCCCGTGTGAATTGAACGTAGCCCATCGTACTCTCTGGCCGAGGACTTGTCCTGAAGATCTACTACTACGCACGGTGATAGTGAAGTTCCACAGCTTCAAGGAGAAGGAGTGGGTTTAGAGATGGGCAAAGGAACACCATGACTTCAGTGGGAAGGCCACGCTGTCAGGTTCTCTCAGGACACGGGTGAGGAGCTGGCGAAGAAGAGGGCTGCGTTCAATGGAGTCAACGCCACCCTGCAAAAGCGGTGTCTGGTTTGGTTTGGTCCACAACTGCTCGGCTCAGAATAACTTTGGAGGGAAAATATCTTCGACGCACCAGGAGAGGCGGACTCGTTCGTTAAAAAACACAAGTTGGGCCCCCCCCCCCCCCCCCCCGGCGCGCATCAACCGCCTGCGCTCGAGCACTCACTTGTGCTGGGGCTGAGACCCTAATGGGGGAGGGGTAAAATGGCCCTGATTGTTTTTTTTTGGGGGGGGGGGGGGGAGGGGAGGAAGTGAAACCCTCATTGGGGGGAGGGGAAGACAGGTCCTCATTGGGGGTGGGGGGGGAAGACAGATCCTCATTGGGGGGGGGAGATAGATCCTCATTGGGGGGGCAGATCCTCATTGGGGGGGGGCAGATCCTCATTGGGGGGCAGATCCTCATTGGGGGGGCAGATCCTCATTGGGGGGCAGATCCTCATTGGGGGGGCAGATCCTCATTGGGGGGGCAGATCCTCATTGGGGGAGGGCAGATCCTCATGGGGGGGGGCAGATCCTCATTGGGGGGGAAGACAGATCCTCATTGGGGGGGGAAGACAGATCCTCATTGGGTGAAGACAGATCCTCATTGAGGGGGAGACAGATCCTCATTGAGGGGGAGACAGATCCTCATTGAGGGGGAGACAGATCCTCATGTGGGGGAGACAGATCCTCATGGGGGGGGGGAAGAAAAATAAATAAATACATTTAAAATTTTTTAAAAAATAAAACACAAGTTGGGCGCGGTGTAATTGAGTTTTCGGTTCTGTCGACAGGTGTGTTGACTTGTTATATTGTTGGGGTTTCCTGTCTGTTCTTGAAATGAAAATGAAATGAAAATCGCTTATTGTCACAAGTAGGCTTCAATGAAGTTACTGTGAAAAGCCCCTAGTCGCCACATTCCGGCGCCTGTTCGGGGAGGCTCCACCGACTCACTTAAGTGTGGGGGGGGAAGGGGGGGGGGAGTTATCCCCTAAAAAGGTGAGGACAGTGAGGGTGGAGCAGCAGAGGCTGGTGGATTCCATTCTTGCAGTGGACCTCTGGTACCCGCTCAATCCTACCCCGGAGTTTCGGGCAGGTAGTAATGAATTGCAAACAGCAGTCCGAACTAGCAGGACGGTATGTCAGCTGCCAGTTTTACGAATACTGGGAGTAGGTCAGTCATCTTTTGGCTCACAGCTGAAAGAGCAGGCAGGAGATCACACAGATACACAATTGGAGCGATAACCATTGAATCTTTCTATCATGATCTTTGTAGATCGGAGCCACCTGCGAATAGATTGGTCCGGTCTGTATTTTTGGACGGCCTACCCATCCCAATCTGGCAAAACTCCTGGTCCGAATGGCTTTCCGGTTGAATTTTATAAGAATTTCTCAGAGCAGCTGGTGTCTTTAATTCTGGACATGTTCAACAACTCCTTATCCCGGGGATCAATGCCCTTCACCATCACTACCTCTTTGATTCTTAAGGACTAAAAATCCGACAGAGTGTGGTTTATACCGTCCTGTCTCACTGTTGAACCCGGATGTTGAGCTACTTGTCAAGGTGTTGGCGCTTCGGCTGTGACCTTGCCTCCCAAATATAATCTCAGAGGACCGTGAAGGGCCGTTAATTGTCAGCCAATACACGTCGCCTGTTAAATGTTAGCCTTTCCCCCCTCCTCGGTGACCGAACTAGGGGTGATTGTTTCTCTGGGTGTCAGAAAGGCATTTTATAGAGTGGACTGGGAGTATTTATAATCATAAAATTTACAGTGCAGAAGGAGGCCATTCGGCCCATCGAGTCTGCACCGGCTCTTGGAAAGAGCACCCTACGCAAGCCCACACCTCCACCCTATCCCCGTAACCGCACCTAACCTTTTTTGGACACTAAGGGCAATTTACATGACCAATCCACCTAACCTGCACATCTTTGGACTGTGGGAGGAAACCGGAGCACCCGGAGGAAACCCACGCAGATATGGGGAGAACGTGCAGACTCCGCACAGACAGTGACCCAAACGGGAATCGAGCCCGGGTCCCTGGCGCTGTGAAGAAACAGTGCTAATCACTGTCGCCTCGTACCTCTTTATTTGAGATTATTGGGAGGTTTGGTTTTGGCCACAGATGTATTTCTTGAATTAGGCTACTGTATAAGGCCCCCAAATTCTGTTTATTTTCCATTGAACAGGGACACGAGGCAGGGATGTCCATTATCCCTGCTCCTGTTTGCTTTGGCAATAGAGCCGCTCGCTATTACGCTGAGGTCCTCTGTTAAGTGGAGGGGTATAAATCGGGGAGGGGTGGAGCATCAGCTGCCCCTTTATCCAGATGACCTACTTCTCTGTATTATTGACCCAGTGCCCTCCACGGAAGCCATAATGAAGCTGCTGAGCATTTTTGGCTCCTAATCTGAGTACAGGTGGAATTTAGACAAGAGTGAATGTCTCCCGGTCAAGCCCCCTGGGAGGAGAGCGCACCTAGGGACGTTACCCTTTCATCTTGCCAAGGCTAGCTTTCATTAACAATAATAATAATCATTAGTGTCACAAGTGGGCTTACATTAACACTGCAATGAAGTTACTGTGAAAAGCCCCTAGTCGCCACTTTCCGGCGCCTGTGCAGGTACACAGAGGGAGAATTCAGAATGTCCAATTCACCTAACAAGCACGTCTTTCGGGACCTGTGGGAGGAAACCGGAGCACCCGGAGGGAACCCACGCAGACACGGGGAAAACGTCCATCCACAGCTTTGACCAACGGTCACCTGGACTCGAAACGTTAGCTCTTTCCTCTCCCTATAGATGCTGCCAGACCTGCTGAGATTTTCCAGCATTTTCTCTTTTGATTTCAGATTCCAGCATCCGCAGTAATTTGCATTTACTCCGTGCAGATTTGGATCCATGTTCGCTGGTGACCACATTCAGAGTGTTAGATTCACCGGTGATACAGTCGGGGGTGAAAGTGGATATCCTCGCCCTTTTCCTCGTTGATCGCCCGGGGGCTAATTATGCGTTGGTGAAGGTGTCCCACTCCACCTAGTGCCTCTGCTCGGCAGGGTGACCTCATATTATTACTGCATTTGGAGAAGGACAAGTTCACCATCAGGGAGTCGGCGGAAACGTTCGAATTCCAACCATTCATTTCCTTTTTACGGAGTTGGTCACCGTCAGCTGTTAAGGGTTTAGGCAAGTTTCTGTGCCAAGTTAATTAGGTGTTGGGTATGTTTTGCTTTTTTATTTTTATTTTCCATTGTGTATTTCTGTTTGATTGTTTCGGGTTGTTTTGATTAATATGAAAATGCTTTAATAAACAAATTTAAAAAAAAAGATAAATTAGGAGAAGGGAATTGTGACCTGGGTGTCCTCGTACACCAGTCACTGAAGGTAAGCGCACAGGTACAGCAGGCTGTAAAGAAGGCAAATGGTGTGCTGGCCTTCATTGCGCGAGGATTCGAGTACAGGAGCAGGGATGTCTTGCTGCAGTTATACAGGGCCTTGGTGAGGCCACACCTGGAATATGGGTTGGGATCGAACCAAAACAAAATCAGAGTCTGTACTGGGCATAATTAGCGGGGTCATTCCCAGCACTACAATCTATCTCACGCTATTTCGGACCCCGGCAGGGAACACCCCCTGAGGCCCATACCCAATCCCCAGCGTGGGCAAAATGCCAGCCTAGCAGTGCAGTTGGGCATCCTGGCCATGCCAGGCTGGCACACAGGTGGCACTGCCATGGTGCCCATGTGGTACTACCAAGGTGCCAGGGCCAAGGTGCCTGCGTGGCATCAGCAGAGCCTGGTGGCACCCGTGACCCCCCCCCCCCCCCCCCCCCAGTGCCATTCCACCTGGTCCCCATTTGTGGGAAGCAGTGCCGACCCAGCTGGTGTCTCTTGGTGAGGCTCGAAGGGCCGAATAGCCTCTGCCTGCTCCTATTTTCTGCGTTTCTATATTTGTTTTACAACACTAGCTATCTATTTTGTTTGGACACTGAAATGTATGGATGCAGCCCTAATTAACATCGCATCGTCAACACTGAAAGCAAGCCAGGAAGCTTTACAAAAAGGCGCAAAGTAACAAATGAAGAGGAAATGGGGCAGACACTGAGCGACAGAAGAGGAGTTAGAAAAAAAAAGACCAAGAGCTTGTTTAACAAGCTGCTTCCAAGAATACTGTATATACTCATGTAATAGTCCATCTTGTGGATACGACGACCCTGACCGTTAGCTGAAAATAATTACATTTTCATATACTTGGCACTGGTTTTGGGAGTGGGGTTGGTGGGAACAGTCTCGTCTATCTTCTTCACAATTGCTCTTTTCTTGTCATCAGTAGATAGCCCAGGTGGGCACATTCTAACTGAATTCAGAACCATGGCCAGCAGCCACTGAGCAAGTGTCATTCATAGAATCATAGAATTTACAGTGCCGAAGGAGGCCATTCGGCCCATCGAGTCTGCACCGGCTCTTTGAAAGAGCACCCTACCCAAGCCCACACCCTCACCCTATCCCCATAACCCAGTCACCCCACCCAACACTAAGGCCAATTTTGGACACTAAGGGCAATTTATCATGGCCAATCCACCTAACCTGCACATCTTTGGATTGTGGGAGGAAACCGGAGCACCCGGAGGAAACCCACGCACACACGGGGAGAACGTGCAGACTCTGCACAGACAGTGACCCAAGCCGCAATCGAACTTGGGACTCTGGAGCTGTGAAGCAATTGTGCTAACCACTGTGCCGCCGTGCTGCCCGTGCTACCATTCATGGCAGCTCCCAAGAACTAGCATGGATTTCAACCCATCAAAAATACGGCACGTGTATAAGTCGACTCCCTACTCTTTGCCTAAAAGCTTGATCTCAAAAATGTGACTTTTACAAATGCATGTACGATATCTTAAAAATGAAGAGGGACATTAAGAACTTTAGTCTCACGTGCGGGGCTGAGGCACCTAAAGGTTCTGCCACAGAAGGGCAGGGGTTTGGAGGCACAAAGGACCAAATTTTGAGGAACAAAGAAAACAGGAGACAACAGAAATGTGTTCCCTAAAGATTCTGCGATCAACGGTTTGGTAATGAATGTGGAGGTCGGGAGAAAAGCCCAGAGTTAGAGTAGCTGATGGAATTGGAGGAAGGAAAGAAAGAAAACCTGCATTTATATAGCACCTTTCCTCATCTTCACTGGCACTTTATAGTTAAGTACGTTTTTGAAGTCTGGTTATTGTTGTAATGCAGGATTTTCAGCAGCTGATTCGCTCACAATAAGCTCCCATCGACAGCGGTGTAACAATGTCGAAAAAGGTGAAGTCGCCACAGTCCCGGATGACCATATGCTGCTTTCCCGTTTGAGGGGGCGAGCTGACTGGTGGCGATTTAACCTGAGGGTCACCACACCTCAGGCGAGGGGCAAAGGTTGAGAAGGCGGGGCCTTCGTGAATAACCTACATGAATGAGACAGTGCTGTACCAGCAAAGTAAAATCCTGGGACAGTGAGATGTTAGAAATTTAGAGCTGGTATTTTTGAATAGCCCTTTGGGTTGTTGCTTTCATCTAAAGTACCTGGGAATGATAGTTATGCCTTTCAATTCAATCATGTGCAAGACGTGTTTTTTTTAGCCAAACACAATACATCACAGGAGATGATACTAGAATGTGAAGAATAAAGTAGATAAAATCCTATCCGGTTGCTGACAGGTACAGCACGTAATCCACACTTCTTATAATTGTTACACATTTACAGTTGCCTCCTAGGGATTGTTCCATTTAATCACTGCAGAGCTTGTTAATTCACCTACAGAACAGATTAATGCAAATCAGCGCACATTGACATGGACAAGTCAGATTGAAGGAGGCTCACGCAACAAAATTGTATGACAGGGGGCTGATGAATTCTAGCCATGCCTGAAATGCACAAGTTATTATTCTCTGTTACAGAACCACGGTGATCAATACACATTGCCCTCTCTCCACTCCCCCCCCCCCCCCCCCACACGCACACCATCCTCACTCAGGTCATGTACTCGGGGTCTGCCTGCTGCCTCGGCAGTCTATAATGTGCAGCAGGCTCTTGCACCTTTGGCCCGCCGTGGTAAAATGTCAAGCGGGGACAATGAGAGAGAGGTGACTGCAGTCTCTGGCACGTTCCCATCCGCAGCTTCCCTGGAGAGGCAGGCTGACGGACTCGAGCTATCTGGCTGGACTCGTAATCCACCCTCTCAATTCTAAGCAATCGCCACTTGGAAATGGTGGCAGGCAGGCACCCAGCGATAAATAACAGCAGCTTGAATGCCGCCAAGTCAGATCAGGGAAATGGGACTGGGTGGGGAGGCGTCACAATTTTGGGGGTAATTCAGCCCCTTTGTTGCCGACAAATACCTCGTCAAGGCAAACAGCATGGGTCAAGGACAAATAAATTGGAATCTTGAAAAGCTAACAGCTGCAGCAGTTACTAAAGGCACTTGTTAATCTTCCAGAAAAATTAAAATAAATGAATTCCCATCTTTAAAAAAACCCAGACCACCTGCCTCCTCCTGCTCGGAGCAGACAAGAAATCTATAAAAATTAACAATTTCTGACGGGTGAAGCAAGTTAAGCGCAGAGACTTTTTGTTCAGCATCAGGCTTCAAATGAAGTCTGGCATTTAGCGTAAATGTATTCGGTTTTATTTTGAACTGTCCAGATTCAATCAGACATTCGAGAACCTCGCCATTTTCTTCATATTTGACATTTTTAGACTTTGCATTAGAAAGTATACGCGCAAACATCAGGGGCAGATTCTCCGTCGTCCGACGCCAAAATCAGGAACGTGATTGAGCGGAGAATCAGTCGTGAGGCCAAAGTTGTGGCGGGCGCTCAAATGCCATGCTCCGGTCCCTCGATGCGTTCTACTCTTCAACTACAGTAACCGCCGTTGGCGTATCATTAGCAGGTCTGACCCGGTATTCTCCGGGGGCCTCCGCGATGCTCCGCCTCCGCCAGGAGGAATGGCCGACGGCGAGGTTCATTTGTCATTTCAAAAATCGGGAAACAGGCTGCCGAGGGAGAGAGAGAGGGGGTGCGGAAAGTGTCCAACATCGTGAGTGTGCTGCTGGTCGGGCGACTTCTGCCAGGGCCAGGGGACGTATCCAGGAGGTGGGTCAGGGGGTCGGGCTGAACGGGCGCGGAACACCATCACCACAGCAAGGTAGCCATGGCCCACTGTGGACTTCGGGTCATGGGTCTTATGGGTGTCCTCCCAGGTCACCCCTCTAAGTACCCTCTGGCCCCAGCGCAACCAGTGCCATCTTGTTGGCTGGGAGGAGTGTGTGTGGGGGGGTGGAGTGCTAAAATAGGCGGCTGTAGCTCGTCACCTCTCGAGTGCCAATCAAGAATTTCTCATGTTCCACATGGCGCTGCTCCTAGCCCATTAACGGTTCCACAATTGCTCCGGGAGCAGCGCCAATTTAGTTGTTCTGGAATTCCCCGATTCAGTCTTGGCCTCAGCACTTAGGGCGGGATTCTCCTTTCACGGGACTAAGTCCCCACGCCGGCGGGAAAACCGGCGCGAACCACTCCGGCGTCAGCAGCTCCCTAAAGTGCGGAATTCCCCACACTTTCGGGGGCTAGGTGGACGGCGGAGGGGCTGTGCTGTGCCAACCGGGGCCGAGGGGACTGCGCGACTTAGTACATGCGCCGAAGGGCCGGCGTGATCTTGCTGCAGAACCGCCGGCGTGGTCCTGCGCCCGCGCCGACCGGCTGCCGTACTCTGGCGCATGCGCAGGGGGTTGTCTTCTCCGAGCCGGCCATGGCGGAGCCCTACAGGGGTCGGCGTGGAAGGAAGGAGTGCCCCCCACGGCACAGGCCCGCCCGCAGATCGGTGGGCACCGATCTCGGGCCAGGCCACCGTGCCCCCCCCCCCCCCGGATCGGATCCCCCCCTGCGCCCCCCTGAGGACCACCCCAGCCGACTTACCTGCCAGGTCCCGCCGTGTGGGACCATGCCTAACCCACGCCAGCGGGTCTGGCTAAAAACGGACGGGCGCTCGGCCCATCGGGGCCTGGAGAATTGCCGGGGGGGGCCGCTGCCAACGGCCCCCGACCGGCATGGCGTGAACCCCGCCCCCGGCCGAAAAGCGGCGCCAGATAAGATGGGACCCGGCACCGGGGCGGGATTTATGCCACCCCCCCACCCCCACCCCCACCCCCCGGGATTCTCCAACCCGGCGGGGGTTCAGGCAACCTCGCGGTCAGTATCTGAGATGGTGAATCCTGCCCCATATATCTCATTTGTAATGAGTGAATTATCCTAGAATTCCGGGCAGGATTTACCCACCAATCCACCACGTGTTTTTGAGCGGCAGAGGTGGCAAGCCGGCGGGTTTTACTGGTCCCACCATTGCCAACGGGATTTCCCATTGACTGCACCCGTCGTCGCCGGGAAACCCATGCGCCGACGTGGAAGCGGAAAATTCCACCGGTGTGCACAGCTGGTAGAGCCTGATGTCGATATCAAACACCACCGTGGAGAAGAACTTCACCAAGGCGAAGGCAACATCCTGACTTGCATCTATATAGTCTTTGCTTCACTGACACGGAGTCAAAATCCTGGGACTCCTTCCCTCACTGCACAGTGGGTGTACCGACACCACACAGACTGCAGCGGTTCAAGGAGGTGGCTCACCTCCACCTTCTCAAGGCCAATTAGGGCTGGGCAATAAATGCTGGCCAAGCCAGCGAGGTCCACATCCCATAATGAACACATCAATAAAAATTATAATACCCAAGTGCTTCCAAGGAACAAATCAGCAAGTTAAACCCAATCAGAACAAGTAACTTACACACAGGCCTGAAGAAAAGCAGCGCACAAACTCAGTCGTGTAACAATGACACTCTGAACACTCCCACCATAAACTGCACACGTCAGGGAACCATTCCCGGTCACTCGTGTCCTTCTGTTTGTGGTTTGTGTCTGGTGGCTATAAACTCAAACTGAGGAGGACAGAGCACAGAAATAAATGATACATTAGAAATCTAGGGACAGCAGAGTATTTGTAACAAGAACGAATACAATCTCAACTATATGTGACAAGAAAGAAAAAGAAAAAGAGAGAGAAAGAGAGACAGAGAGAAAGAGAGAGAGAAAAAGAGAGAGCGAGTAAAAGAGAGAAAGAGAGAGAGAGAGAGAGAGAGAGAAAGAGAGAGAGAGAGAGAGAAAGAGAGAGGAAAAGAGAGAGAAAGAGAGAGAAAGAGAGAGAGAAAGAAACAACATGGATAAAGCAGTTTTCATGAACATCGGATGTCCCAATGGGTCTCAAAGCCTACAGAATATTGTGAACTGTGATCACTGTCATAATACTGGGAAAGGCTGTGCCCTATTTCCATGCACAGTCTCAAAGACAGTGATATGATAAATGACCATATAATCTGTTTTTGATGATGTTGACTGTAAGATAAATATCATCCAGACTCGCAGAATAACTCCCATCCTCTTCCTCCAGTAGAGGATGTAGAGTAATTTTCAAGTCCACCTGTGAGGGGGATGGGTCCTCGGTTTGACACCTCATCTGAAAAATGGGACCTCTGACAGTGCAGCGCTCCCTCGGTACTGGCCCTCTGACAGTGCAGCGTTCCCTCGGTACTGTCCCTCTGACAGTGCAGCGCTCCCTCGGCACTGACCCTCTGACAGTGCAGCGATCCCTCGGTACTGTCCCTCTGACAGAGCAGCGCTCCCTCGGTACTATCCCTCTGACAGTGCAGCGCTACCTCGGTACGGTCCCTCTGACAGTGCAGCGTTCCCTCGGCACTGACCCTCTGACAGTGCAGTGCTACCTCGTCACTGACCCTCTGACAGTGCGGCACTGCCTCAGTACTGACCCTCTGCCAGTGCAGCACACCCTCAGTACTGACCCTCTGACAGTGCAGTGTTCCCTCGGCACTGACCCTCTGACAGTGCAGTGCTACCTCGTCACTGACCCTCTGACAGTGCGGCACTGCCTCAGTACTGACCCTCTGACAGTGCAGCACTCCCTCAGTACTGACCCTCGGACAGTGCAGCACTCCCTCAGTACTGGCCCTCTGACAGTGCAGCGCTCCCTCAGTACTGACCCTCTGACAGTGCAGCGCTCCGTCAGTACTGTCCCTCTGCCAGTGCAGTACTCCCTCGGTACTGTCCCTCTGACAGTGCAGTGCTCCCTCGGTACTGACCCTCTAACAATGCAGCACACCCTCAGTACTGTCCCTCTGCCAGTGCAGTACTCCCTTGGTACTAACATTCTAACAATGCAGCGCTCCCTCGGTACTGTCCCTCTGACAGTGCAGCGCTCCCTCGGTACTGACCCTCTGACAGTGCAGTGCTCCCTCAGTACTGACCCTCTGACAATGCAGTGCTCCCTCAGTACTGTCCCTCTGACAATGCAGCGCTCCCTCGGTACTGACCCTCTGACAATGCAGCGCTCCCTCGGTACAGACCCTCTGACAATGCAGCGCTCCCTCGGTACTGACCCTCGAACAATGCAGCGCTCCTGCATACTGTCCCTCTGACAATGCAGTGCACCCTCGGTACTGACCCTCTGACATTGCAGTGCTCCCTCGGTACTGTCCCTCTGACAGTGCAGTGCTCCCACAGTACTGTCCCTCTGACAGTGCAATGCTCCCTCAGTACTGACCCTCTGACATTGCAGTGCTCCCTCGGTACTGTCCCTCTAACAGTGCAGTGCTCCCACAGTACTGTCCCTCTGACAGTGCAATGCTCCCTCAGTACTGACCCGCTGACAGTGCAGCGCTCCCTCAGTACTGTCCCTCTGCCAGTGCAGTACTCCCTCGGTACTGCCCCTCCGACAGTGCAGTGCTCCCTCGGTACTGACCCTCTGACAGTGCAGCGCTCCCTCGGTACTGACCCTCTGACAGTGCAGTGCTCCCTCAGTACTGTCCCTCTGACAATGCAGCGCTCCCTCGGTACTGACCCTCTGACAATGCAGCGCTCCCTCGGTACAGACCCTCTGACAATGCAGCGCTCCCTAGGTACTGACCCTCGAACAATGCAGCGCTCCTGCATACTGTCCCTCTGACAATGCAGTGCACCCTCGGTACTGACCCTCTGACATTGCAGTGCTCCCTCGGTACTGTCCCTCTAACAGTGCAGTGCTCCCACAGTACTGTCCCTCTGACAGTGCAATGCTCCCTCAGTACTGACCCGCTGACAGTGCAGCGCTCCCTCAGTATTGTCCCTCCGCCAGTGCAGTACTCCCTCGGTACTGCCCATCCGACAGTGCAGTGCTCCCTCGGTACTGACCCTCTAACAATGCAGCGCACCCTCAGTACTGACCCTCTGCCAGTGCAGCACTCCCTCAGTACTGACCCTCTGACAGTGCAGCGCTCCCTCAGTACTGACCCTCTGACAGTGCAGCGCTCCGTCAGTACTGTCCCTCTGCCAGTGCAGTACTCAATCGGTATTGTCCCTCTGACAGTGCAGTGCTCCCTCGGTACTGACCCTCTAACAATGCAGCACACCCTCAGTACTGTCCCTCTGCCAGTGCAGTACTCCCTTGGTACTGACCTTCTAACAATGCAGCGCTCCCTCGGTACTGTCCCTCTGACAGTGCAGCGCTCCCTCGGCACTGACCCTCTGACAGTGCAGTGCTCCCTCAGTACTGACCCTCTGACAATGCAGTGCTCCCTCAGTACTGTCCCTCTGACAATGCAGCGCTCCCTCGGTACTGACCCTCTGACAATGCAGCGCTCCCTCGGTACAGACCCTCTGACAATGCAGCGCTCCCTCGGTACTGACCCTCGAACAATGCAGCGCTCCTGCATACTGTCCCTCTGACAATGCAGTGCACCCTCGGTACTGACCCTCTGACATTGCAGTGCTCCCTCGGTACTGTCCTCTAACAGTGCAGTGCTCCCACAGTACTGTCCCTCTGACAGTGCAAAGCTCCCTCAGTACTGACCCGCTGACAGTGCAGCGCTCCCTCAGTACTGTCCCTCTGCCAGTGCAGTACTCCCTCGGTACTGCCCCTCCGACAGTGCAGTGTTCCCTCGGTACTGACCCTCTGGCAGTGCAGTGCTCCCTCGGTACTGACCCTCTAACAATGCAGCGCACCCTCAGTACTGACCCTCTGACAGTGCAGTGCTCCCTCAGTACTGTCCCTCTGCCTGTGCAGTACTCTCTCGGTACTGACCTTCTAACAATGCAGTGCTCCCTTGGTATTGTCCCTCTGACAGTGCTGCGCTCCCTCGGTACTGAACCTCTGACAATGCAGCGCTCTCTCGGTACTGACCTTCTGACATTTCAGCGCTCCCTCGGTACTGACCCTCTAACAATGCAGCGTTCCTGCATACTGTCCCTCTGACAATGCAGTGCACCCTCGGTACTGGCCCTCTGACAGTGCAGTGCTCCCTCGGTACTGTACCTCTGACAATGCAGTGCTCCCTCAGTACTGTCCCTCCGCCAATGCATCGCTCTCCCGGTACTGACCCTCTGACAGTGCAGTGCTCCCTCAGTACTGTCCCTCTGCCAGTGCAGTACTCCCTCAGTACTGTCCCTCTAACAATGCAGCACTCCCACGGTACTGACCCTTTGACAATGCAGCGCTCTCTCGGTACTGACCCTCTGACATTGCAGCGCTCCCTCGGTACTGACCCTCTGACAATGCAGCACTCCCTCGGTACTGACCCTCTGACAGTGCTGCGCTCCCTCGGTACTGACCCTCTGACAATGCAGCTCTCCCTCGGTACTGACCATCTGACAGTGCGGCACTCCCTCGGTACTGACCCTCTGACAATGCAGCGCTCCCTCGGTACTGACCCTCTGACAGTGCAGCGCTCCCTCGGTACTGACCCTCTGACAGTGCAGCACTCCCTCGGTACTGACCCTCTGACAGTGCGGCACTCCCTCAGTACTGACCCTCTGACAGTGCAGCACTCCCTCAGTACTGATCTTCTGACAGTGCGGCACTCCCTCGGTACTGACCCTCTGACAGTGCAGCGCTCCCTTGGTACTGACCCTCTGACAATGCAGCGCTCCCTCGGTACTGACCCTCTGACAATGCAGCGCACCCTCGGTACTGACCCTCTGACAATGCAGCACTCCCTCGGTACTGACCCTCTGACAGTGCAGCGCTCCCTCGGTACTGGCCCTCTGACAGTGCAGCGTTCCCTCGGTACTGTCCCTCTGACAGTGCAGCGCTACCTCGGTACGGTCCCTCTGACAGTGCAGCGTTCCCTCGGCACTGACCCTCTGACAGTGCAGTGCTACCTCGTCACTGACCCTCTGACAGTGCGGCACTGCCTCAGTACTGACCCTCTGCCAGTGCAGCACACCCTCAGTACTGACCCTCTGACAGTGCAGTGTTCCCTCGGCACTGACCCTCTGACAGTGCAGCACTCCCTCAGTACTGACCCTCTGACAGTGCAGTGTTCCCTCGGCACTGACCCTCTGACAGTGCAGTGCTACCTCGTCACTGACCCTCTGACAGTGCGGCACTGCCTCAGTACTGACCCTCTGACAGTGCAGCACTCCCTCAGTACTGACCCTCGGACAGTGCAGCACTCCCTCAGTACTGGCCCTCTGACAGTGCAGCGCTCCCTCAGTACTGACCCTCTGACAGTGCAGCGCTCCGTCAGTACTGTCCCTCTGCCAGTGCAGTACTCCCTCGGTACTGTCCCTCTGACAGTGCAGTGCTCCCTCGGTACTGACCCTCTAACAATGCAGCACACCCTCAGTACTGTCCCTCTGCCAGTGCAGCGCTCCCTCGGTACTGACCCTCTGACAGTGCAGTGCTCCCTCAGTACTGACCCTCTGACAATGCAGTGCTCCCTCAGTACTGTCCCTCTGACAATGCAGCGCTCCCTCGGTACTGACCCTCTGACAATGCAGCGCTCCCTCGGTACAGACCCTCTGACAATGCAGCGCTCCCTCGGTACTGACCCTCGAACAATGCAGCGCTCCTGCATACTGTCCCTCTGACAATGCAGTGCACCCTCGGTACTGACCCTCTGACATTGCAGTGCTCCCTCGGTACTGTCCCTCTGACAGTGCAGTGCTCTCACAGTACTGTCCCTCTGACAGTGCAATGCTCCCTCAGTACTGACCCTCTGACATTGCAGTGCTCCCTCGGTACTGTCCCTCTAACAGTGCAGTGCTCCCACAGTACTGTCCCTCTGACAGTGCAATGCTCCCTCAGTACTGACCCTCTGACATTGCAGTGCTCCCTCAGTACTGACCCTCTGACAGTGCAGTGCTCCCTCGGTACTGACCCTCTGACAGTGCAGCGCTCCCTCGGTACTGACCCTCTGACAGTGCAGTGCTCCCTCAGTACTGTCCCTCTGACAATGCAGCGCTCCCTCGGTACTGACCCTCTGACAGTGCAGTGCTCCCTCAGTACTGACCCTCTGACAATGCAGCGCTCCCTCGGTACAGACCCTCTGACAATGCAGCGCTCCCTAGGTACTGACCCTCGAACAATGCAGCGCTCCTGCATACTGTCCCTCTGACAATGCAGTGCACCCTCGGTACTGACCCTCTGACATTGCAGTGCTCCCTCGGTACTGTCCCTCTAACAGTGCAGTGCTCCCACAGTACTGTCCCTCTGACAGTGCAATGCTCCCTCAGTACTGACCCGCTGACAGTGCAGCGCTCCCTCAGTACTGTCCCTCCGCCAGTGCAGTACTCCCTCGGTACTGCCCCTCCGACAGTGCAGTGCTCCCTCGGTACTGACCCTCTAACAATGCAGCGCACCCTCAGTACTGACCCTCTGACAGTGCAGCGCTCCGTCAGTACTGTCCCTCTGCCAGTGCAGTACTCAATCGGTACTGACCCTCTAACAATGCAGCACACCCTCAGTACTGTCCCTCTGCCAGTGCAGTACTCCCTTGGTACTGACCTTCTAACAATGCAGCGCTCCCTCGGTACTGTCCCTCTGACAGTGCAGCGCTCCCTCGGCACTGACCCTCTGACAGTGCAGTGCTCCCTCAGTACTGACCCTCTGACAATGCAGTGCTCCCTCAGTACTGTCCCTCTGACAATGCAGCGCTCCCTCGGTACTGACCCTCTGACAATGCAGCGCTCCCTCGGTACAGACCCTCTGACAATGCAGCGCTCCCTCGGTACTGACCCTCGAACAATGCAGCGCTCCTGCATACTGTCCCTCTGACAATGCAGTGCACCCTCGGTACTGACCCTCTGACATTGCAGTGCTCCCTCGGTACTGTCCTCTAACAGTGCAGTGCTCCCACAGTACTGTCCCTCTGACAGTGCAAAGCTCCCTCAGTACTGACCCGCTGACAGTGCAGCGCTCCCTCAGTACTGTCCCTCTGCCAGTGCAGTACTCCCTCGGTACTGCCCCTCCGACAGTGCAGTGTTCCCTCGGTACTGACCCTCTGGCAGTGCAGTGCTCCCTCGGTACTGACCCTCTAACAATGCAGCGCACCCTCAGTACTGACCCTCTGACAGTGCAGTGCTCCCTCAGTACTGTCCCTCTGCCTGTGCAGTACTCTCTCGGTACTGACCTTCTAACAATGCAGTGCTCCCTTGGTATTGTCCCTCTGACAGTGCTGCGCTCCCTCGGTACTGAACCTCTGACAATGCAGCGCTCTCTCGGTACTGACCCTCTGACATTTCAGCGCTCCCTCGGTACAGACCCTCTAACAATGCAGCGTTCCTGCATACTGTCCCTCTGACAATGCAGTGCACCCTCGGTACTGGCCCTCTGACAGTGCAGTGCTCCCTCGGTACTGTACCTCTGACAATGCAGTGCTCCCTCAGTACTGTCCCACCGCCAATGCATCGCTCTCCCGGTACTGACCCTCTGACAGTGCAGTGCTCCCTCAGTACTGTCCCTCTGCCAGTGCAGTACTCCCTCAGTACTGTCCCTCTAACAATGCAGCACTCCCACGGTACTGACCCTTTGACAATGCAGCGCTCTCTCGGTACTGACCCTCTGACATTGCAGCGCTCCCTCGGTACTGACCCTCTGACAATGCAGCACTCCCTCGGTACTGACCCTCTGACAGTGCTGCGCTCCCTCGGTACTGACCCTCTGACAATGCAGCTCTCCCTCGGTACTGACCATCTGACAGTGCGGCACTCCCTCGGTACTGACCCTCTGACAATGCAGCGCTCCCTCGGTACTGACCCTCTGCCAGTGCAGCACTCCCTCAGTACTGACCCTCTGACAGTGCAGCGCTCCCTCAGTACTGACCCTCTGACAGTGCAGCGCTCCGTCAGTACTGTCCCTCTGCCAGTGCAGTACTCAATCGGTATTGTCCCTCTGACAGTGCAGTGCTCCCTCGGTACTGACCCTCTAACAATGCAGCACACCCTCAGTACTGTCCCTCTGCCAGTGCAGTACTCCCTCGGTACTGACCCTCTAACAATGCAGCACACCCTCAGTACTGTCCCTCTGCCAGTGCAGCGCTCCCTCGGTACTGACCCTCTGACAGTGCAGTGCTCCCTCAGTACTGACCCTCTGACAATGCAGTGCTCCCTCAGTACTGTCCCTCTGACAATGCAGCGCTCCCTCGGTACTGACCCTCTGACAATGCAGCGCTCCCTCGGTACAGACCCTCTGACAATGCAGCGCTCCCTCGGTACTGACCCTCGAACAATGCAGCGCTCCTGCATACTGTCCCTCTGACAATGCAGTGCACCCTCGGTACTGACCCTCTGACATTGCAGTGCTCCCTCGGTACTGTCCCTCTGACAGTGCAGTGCTCCCACAGTACTGTCCCTCTGACAGTGCAATGCTCCCTCAGTACTGACCCTCTGACATTGCAGTGCTCCCTCGGTACTGTCCCTCTAACAGTGCAGTGCTCCCACAGTACTGTCCCTCTGACAGTGCAATGCTCCCTCAGTACTGACCCGCTGACAGTGCAGCGCTCCCTCAGTACTGTCCCTCTGCCAGTGCAGTACTCCCTCGGTACTGCCCCTCCGACAGTGCAGTGCTCCCTCGGTACTGACCCTCTGACAGTGCAGCGCTCCCTCGGTACTGACCCTCTGACAGTGCAGTGCTCCCTCAGTACTGTCCCTCTGACAATGCAGCGCTCCCTCGGTACTGACCCTCTGACAATGCAGCGCTCCCTCGGTACAGACCCTCTGACAATGCAGCGCTCCCTAGGTACTGACCCTCGAACAATGCAGCGCTCCTGCATACTGTCCCTCTGACAGTGCAGTGCACCCTCGGTACTGACCCTCTGACATTGCAGTGCTCCCTCGGTACTGTCCCTCTAACAGTGCAGTGCTCCCACAGTACTGTCCCTCTGACAGTGCAATGCTCCCTCAGTACTGACCCGCTGACAGTGCAGCGCTCCCTCAGTACTGTCCCTCCGCCAGTGCAGTACTCCCTCGGTACTGCCCCTCCGACAGTGCAGTGCTCCCTCGGTACTGACCCTCTAACAATGCAGCGCACCCTCAGTACTGACCCTCTGACAATGCAGCGCACCCTCAGTACTGACCCTCTGACAGTGCAGCGCTCCGTCAGTACTGTCCCTCTGCCAGTGCAGTACTCAATCGGTACTGACCCTCTAACAATGCAGCACACCCTCAGTACTGTCCCTCTGACAGTGCAGTGCTCCCTCAGTACTGACCCTCTGACAATGCAGTGCTCCCTCAGTACTGTCCCTCTGCCAGTGCAGTACTCCCTTGGTACTGACCTTCTAACAATGCAGCGCTCCCTCGGTACTGTCCCTCTGACAGTGCAGTGCTCCCTCAGTACTGACCCTCTGACAATGCAGTGCTCCCTCAGTACTGTCCCTCTGACAATGCAGTGCTCCCTCAGTACTGTCCCTCTGACAATGCAGCGCTCCCTCGGTACTGACCCTCTGACAGTGCAGTGCTCCCTCAGTACTGTCCCTCTGACAATGCAGTGCTCCCTCAGTACTGTCCCTCTGACAATGCAGCGCTCCCTCGGTACTGACCCTCTGACAATGCAGCGCTCCCTCGGTACAGACCCTCTGACAATGCAGCGCTCCCTCGGTACTGACCCTCTGACAGTGCAGTGCTCCCTCAGTACTGTCCCTCTGCCAGTGCAGTACTCCCTCAGTACTGTCCCTCTAACAATGCAGCACTCCCACGGTACTGACCCTTTGACAATGCAGCGCTCTCTCGGTACTGACCCTCTGACATTGCAGCGCTCCCTCGGTACTGACCCTCTGACAATGCAGCACTCCCTCGGTACTGACCCTCTGACAGTGCTGCGCTCCCTCGGTACTGACCCTCTGACAATGCAGCTCTCCCTCGGTACTGACCATCTGACAGTGCGGCACTCCCTCGGTACTGACCCTCTGACAATGCAGCGCTCCCTCGGTACTGACCCTCTGCCAGTGCAGCACTCCCTCAGTACTGACCCTCTGACAGTGCAGCGCTCCCTCAGTACTGACCCTCTGACAGTGCAGCGCTCCGTCAGTACTGTCCCTCTGCCAGTGCAGTACTCAATCGGTATTGTCCCTCTGACAGTGCAGTGCTCCCTCGGTACTGACCCTCTAACAATGCAGCACACCCTCAGTACTGTCCCTCTGCCAGTGCAGTACTCCCTTGGTACTGACCTTCTAACAATGCAGCGCTCCCTCGGTACTGTCCCTCTGACAGTGCAGCGCTCCCTCGGCACTGACCCTCTGACAGTGCAGTGCTCCCTCAGTACTGACCCTCTGACAATGCAGTGCTCCCTCAGTACTGTCCCTCTGACAATGCAGCGCTCCCTCGGTACTGACCCTCTGACAATGCAGCGCTCCCTCGGTACAGACCCTCTGACAATGCAGCGCTCCCTCGGTACTGACCCTCGAACAATGCAGCGCTCCTGCATACTGTCCCTCTGACAATGCAGTGCACCCTCGGTACTGACCCTCTGACATTGCAGTGCTCCCTCGGTACTGTCCTCTAACAGTGCAGTGCTCCCACAGTACTGTCCCTCTGACAGTGCAAAGCTCCCTCAGTACTGACCCGCTGACAGTGCAGCGCTCCCTCAGTACTGTCCCTCTGCCAGTGCAGTACTCCCTCGGTACTGCCCCTCCGACAGTGCAGTGTTCCCTCGGTACTGACCCTCTGGCAGTGCAGTGCTCCCTCGGTACTGACCCTCTAACAATGCAGCGCACCCTCAGTACTGACCCTCTGACAGTGCAGTGCTCCCTCAGTACTGTCCCTCTGCCTGTGCAGTACTCTCTCGGTACTGACCTTCTAACAATGCAGTGCTCCCTTGGTATTGTCCCTCTGACAGTGCTGCGCTCCCTCGGTACTGAACCTCTGACAATGCAGCGCTCTCTCGGTACTGACCCTCTGACATTTCAGCGCTCCCTCGGTACTGTCCCTCTGACAATGCAGTGCACCCTCGGTACTGGCCCTCTGACAGTGCAGTGCTCCCTCGGTACTGTACCTCTGACAATGCAGTGCTCCCTCAGTACTGTCCCTCCGCCAATGCATCGCTCTACCGGTACTGACCCTCTGACAGTGCAGTGCTCCCTCAGTACTGTCCCTCTGCCAGTGCAGTACTCCCTCAGTACTGTCCCTCTAACAATGCAGCACTCCCACGGTACTGACCCTTTGACAATGCAGCGCTCTCTCGGTACTGACCCTCTGACATTGCAGCGCTCCCTCGGTACTGACCCTCTGACAATGCAGCACTCCCTCGGTACTGACCCTCTGACAGTGCTGCGCTCCCTCGGTACTGACCCTCTGACAATGCAGCTCTCCCTCGGTACTGACCATCTGACAGTGCGGCACTCCCTCGGTACTGACCCTCTGACAATGCAGCGCTCCCTCGGTACTGACCCTCTGACAGTGCAGCGCTCCCTCGGTACTGACCCTCTGACAGTGCAGCGCTCCCTCGGTACTGACCCTCTGACAGTGCGGCACTCCCTCAGTACTGACCCTCTGACAGTGCAGCACTCCCTCAGTACTGACCTTCTGACAGTGCGGCACTCCCTCGGTACTGACCCTCTGACAGTGCAGCGCTCCCTTGGTACTGACCCTCTGACAATGCAGCGCTCCCTCGGTACTGACCCTCTGACAATGCAGCGCACCCTCGGTACTGACCCTCTGACAATGCAGCACTCCCTCGGTACTGACCCTCTGACAGTGCAGCGCTCCCTCGGTACTGGCCCTCTGACAGTGCAGCGTTCCCTCGGTACTGTCCCTCTGACAGTGCAGCGCTACCTCGGTACGGTCCCTCTGACAGTGCAGCGTTCCCTCGGCACTGACCCTCTGACAGTGCAGTGCTACCTCGTCACTGACCCTCTGACAGTGCGGCACTGCCTCAGTACTGACCCTCTGCCAGTGCAGCACACCCTCAGTACTGACCCTCTGACAGTGCAGTGTTCCCTCGGCACTGACCCTCTGACAGTGCAGCACTCCCTCAGTACTGACCCTCTGACAGTGCAGTGTTCCCTCGGCACTGACCCTCTGACAGTGCAGTGCTACCTCGTCACTGACCCTCTGACAGTGCGGCACTGCCTCAGTACTGACCCTCTGACAGTGCAGCACTCCCTCAGTACTGACCCTCGGACAGTGCAGCACTCCCTCAGTACTGGCCCTCTGACAGTGCAGCGCTCCCTCAGTACTGCCCCTCTGACAGTGCAGCGCTCCGTCAGTACTGTCCCTCTGCCAGTGCAGTACTCCCTCGGTACTGTCCCTCTGACAGTGCAGTGCTCCCTCGGTACTGACCCTCTAACAATGCAGCACACCCTCAGTACTGTCCCTCTGCCAGTGCAGTACTCCCTTGGTACTGACCTTCTAACAATGCAGCGCTCCCTCGGTACTGTCCCTCTGACAGTGCAGCGCTCCCTCGGTACTGACCCTCTGACAGTGCAGTGCTCCCTCAGTACTGACCCTCTGACAATGCAGTGCTCCCTCAGTACTGTCCCTCTGACAATGCAGCGCTCCCTCGGTACTGACCCTCTGACAATGCAGCGCTCCCTCGGTACAGACACTCTGACAATGCAGCGCTCCCTCGGTACTGACCCTCGAACAATGCAGCGCTCCTGCATACTGTCCCTCTGACAATGCAGTGCACCCTCGGTACTGACCCTCTGACATTGCAGTGCTCCCTCGGTACTGTCCCTCTAACAGTGCAGTGCTCCCACAGTACTGTCCCTCTGACAGTGCAATGCTCCCTCAGTACTGACCCGCTGACAGTGCAGCGCTCCCTCAGTACTGTCCCTCTGCCAGTGCAGTACTCCCTCGGTACTGCCCCTCCGACAGTGCAGTGCTCCCTCGGTACTGACCCTCTGACAGTGCAGCGCTCCCTCGGTACTGACCCTCTGACAGTGCAGTGCTCCCTCAGTACTGACCCTCTGACAATGCAGTGCTCCCTCAGTACTGTCCCTCTGACAATGCAGCGCTCCCTCGGTACTGACCCTCTGACAATGCAGCGCTCCCTCGGTACAGACCCTCTGACAATGCAGCGCTCCCTCGGTACTGACCCTCGAACAATGCAGCGCTCCTGCATACTGTCCCTCTGACAATGCAGTGCACCCTCGGTACTGACCCTCTGACATTGCAGTGCTCCCTCGGTACTGTCCCTCTAACAGTGCAGTGCTCCCACAGTATTGTCCCTCTGACAGTGCAATGCTCCCTCAGTACTGACCCGCTGACAGTGCAGCGCTCCCTCAGTACTGTCCCTCTGCCAGTGCAGTACTCCCTCGGTAATGCCCCTCCGACAGTGCAGTGCTCCCTCGGTACTGACCCTCTAACAATGCAGCGCACCCTCAGTACTGACCCTCTGCCAGTGCAGCACTCCCTCAGTACTGACCCTCTGACAGTGCAGCGCTCCCTCAGTACTGACCCTCTGACAGTGCAGCGCTCCGTCAGTACTGTCCCTCTGCCAGTGCAGTACTCCCTCGGTATTGTCCCTCTGACAGTGCAGTGCTCCCTCGGTACTGACCCTCTAACAATGCAGCACACCCTCAGTACTGTCCCTCTGCCAGTGCAGTACTCCCTTGGTACTGACCTTCTAACAATGCAGCGCTCCCTCGGTACTGTCCCTCTGACAGTGCAGCGCTCCCTCGGCACTGACCCTCTGACAGTGCAGTGCTCCCTCAGTACTGACCCTCTGACAATGCAGTGCTCCCTCAGTACTGTCCCTCTGACAATGCAGCGCTCCCTCGGTACTGACCCTCTGACAATGCAGCGCTCCCTCGGTACAGACCCTCTGACAATGCAGCGCTCCCTCGGTACTGACCCTCGAACAATGCAGCGCTCCTGCATACTGTCCCTCTGACAATGCAGTGCACCCTCGGTACTGACCCTCTGACATTGCAGTGCTCCCTCGGTACTGTCCTCTAACAGTGCAGTGCTCCCACAGTACTGTCCCTCTGACAGTGCAATGCTCCCTCAGTACTGACCCGCTGACAGTGCAGCGCTCCCTCAGTACTGTCCCTCTGCCAGTGCAGTACTCCCTCGGTACTGCCCCTCCGACAGTGCAGTGTTCCCTCGGTACTGACCCTCTGGCAGTGCAGTGCTCCCTCGGTACTGACCCTCTAACAATGCAGCGCACCCTCAGTACTGACCCTCTGACAGTGCAGTGCTCCCTCAGTACTGTCCCTCTGCCTGTGCAGTACTCTCTCGGTACTGACCTTCTAACAATGCAGTGCTCCCTTGGTATTGTCCCTCTGACAGTGCTGCGCTCCCTCGGTACTGACCCTCTGACAATGCAGCGCTCTCTCGGTACTGACCCTCTGACATTTCAGCGCTCCCTCGGTACTGACCCTCTAACAATGCAGCATTCCTGCATACTGTCCCTCTGACAATGCAGTGCACCCTCGGTACTGGCCCTCTGACAGTGCAGTGCTCCCTCGGTACTGTACCTCTGACAATGCAGTGCTCCCTCAGTACTGTCCCTCCGCCAATGCATCGCTCTCCCGGTACTGACCCTCTGACAGTGCAGTGCTCCCTCAGTACTGTCCCTCTGCCAGTGCAGTACTGCCTCAGTACTGTCCCTCTAACAATGCAGCACTCCCTCGGTACTGACCCTTTGACAATGCAGCGCTCTCTCTGTACTGACCCTCTGACATTGCAGCGCTCCCTCGGTACTGACCCTCTGACAGTGCAGCACTCCCTCAGTACTGACCTTCTGACAGTGCGGCACTCCCTCGGTACTGACCCTCTGACAGTGCAGCGCTCCCTTGGTACTGACCCTCTGACAATGCAGCGCTCCCTCGGTACTGACCCTCTGACAATGCAGCGCACCCTCGGTACTGACCCTCTGACAATGCAGCACTCCCTCGGTACTGACCCTCTGACAGTGCAGCGCTCCCTCGGTACTGGCCCTCTGACAGTGCAGCGTTCCCTCGGTACTGTCCCTCTGACAGTGCAGCGCTACCTCGGTACGGTCCCTCTGACAGTGCAGCGTTCCCTCGGCACTGACCCTCTGACAGTGCAGTGCTACCTCGTCACTGACCCTCTGACAGTGCGGCACTGCCTCAGTACTGACCCTCTGCCAGTGCAGCACACCCTCAGTACTGACCCTCTGACAGTGCAGTGTTCCCTCGGCACTGACCCTCTGACAGTGCAGCACTCCCTCAGTACTGACCCTCTGACAGTGCAGTGTTCCCTCGGCACTGGCCCTCTGACAGTGCAGTGCTACCTCGTCACTGACCCTCTGACAGTGCGGCACTGCCTCAGTACTGACCCTCTGACAGTGCAGCACTCCCTCAGTACTGACCCTCGGACAGTGCAGCACTCCCTCAGTACTGGCCCTCTGACAGTGCAGCGCTCCCTCAGTACTGCCCCTCTGACAGTGCAGCGCTCCGTCAGTACTGTCCCTCTGCCAGTGCAGTACTCCCTCGGTACTGTCCCTCTGACAGTGCAGTGCTCCCTCGGTACTGACCCTCTAACAATGCAGCACACCCTCAGTACTGTCCCTCTGCCAGTGCAGTACTCCCTTGGTACTGACCTTCTAACAATGCAGCGCTCCCTCGGTACTGTCCCTCTGACAGTGCAGCGCTCCCTCGGTACTGACCCTCTGACAGTGCAGTGCTCCCTCAGTACTGACCCTCTGACAATGCAGTGCTCCCTCAGTACTGTCCCTCTGACAATGCAGCGCTCCCTCGGTAATGACCCTCTGACAGTGCAGCACTCCCTCAGCACTGACCCTCTGACAGTGCAGTGCTCCCTCAGTACTGACCCTCTGACAATGCAGTGCTCCCTCAGTACTGTCCCTCTGACAATGCAGCGCTCCCTCGGTACTGACCCTCTGACAGTGCAGCGCTCCCTCGGTACAGACCCTCTGACAATGCAGCGCTCCCTCGGTACTGACCCTCGAACAATGCAGCGCTCCTGCATACTGTCCCTCTGACAATGCAGTGCACCCTCGGTACTGACCCTCTGACATTGCAGTGCTCCCTCGGTACTGTCCCTCTAACAGTGCAGTGCTCCCACAGTACTGTCCCTCTGACAGTGCAATGCTCCCTCAGTACTGACCCGCTGACAGTGCAGCGCTCCCTCAGTACTGTCCCTCTGCCAGTGCAGTACTCCCTCGGTACTGTCCCTCCGACAGTGCAGTGCTCCCTCGGTACTGACCCTCTGACAGTGCAGCGCTCCCTCGGTACTGACCCTCTGACAGTGCAGTGCTCCCTCAGTACTGACCCTCTGACAATGCAGTGCTCCCTCAGTACTGTCCCTCTGACAATGCAGCGCTCCCTCGGTACTGACCCTCTGACAATGCAGCGCTCCCTCGGTACTGACCCTCGAACAATGCAGCGCTCCTGCATACTGTCCCTCTGACAATGCAGTGCACCCTCGGTACTGACCCTCTGACATTGCAGTGCTCCCTCGGTACTGTCCCTCTAACAGTGCAGTGCTCCCACAGTATTGTCCCTCTGACAGTGCAATGCTCCCTCAGTACTGACCCGCTGACAGTGCAGCGCTCCCTCAGTACTGTCCCTCTGCCAATGCAGTA